>NC_134361.1:28962462-28987255 GCF_048569485.1 Anomaloglossus baeobatrachus
CTTCATGGTAAAATAGCTGCTAGGAAACCTCTGCTAAGGACAGACAACAAGCAGAAGAGACTTGTTTGGGCTAAAGAACACAAGGAATGGACATTAGACCAGTGGAAATCTGTGCTTTGGTCTGATGAGTCCAAATTTCAGATCTTTGGATCCAACCACCGTGTCTTTGTAGAAAAGGTGAACGGATGGACTCTACATGGCTGGTTCCCACCGTGAAGCATGGAGGAGGAGGTGTGATGGTGTGGGGGGGCTTTGCTGGTGACTCTGTTGGGGATTTATTCAAAATTGAAGGCATACAGAACCAGCATGGCTACCACAGAATCTTGCAGCGGCGTGCTATTCCATCAGGTTTGCCTTTAGTTGGACCATCATTTATTTTTCAACAGGACAATGACCCCAAACACACCTCCAAGCTGTGTAAGGGCTATTTGACTAAGGAGAGTGATGGGGGGGCTACGCCAGATGACCTGGTCTCCACAGTCACCAGACCTGAACCCAATCGAGAAGGTTTGGGGTGAGCTGGACCGCAGAGTGAAGGTAAAAGGGCCAACAAGTGCTAAGCATCTCTGGGAACTCCTTCAAGACTGTTGGAAAACCATTTCCGGTGACTGCCTCTTGAAGCTCATCAAGAGAATGCCAAGAGTGTGCAAAGCAGTAATCAAAGCAAAAGGTGGCTACTGTGAAGAACCTAGAATATAAGACATATTTTCAGTTGTTTCACACTTTTTCAAGTATTTCATTCCACGTTTTACTTCATAGTTTTGATGCCTTCAATGTGAATCTACAATTTTTAGAGTCATTAAAATAAAGAAAACTCTTTGAATGAAAAGGTGTGTCCAAACTTTTGGTCTGTACTAATATATATATACATATTTTTTTATTTATTTTTTGTTCTTTTCCCCAAAAGATGTCTTAGGGCTTATTTTCAGGGTATGTCTTATTTTTCCATGAATAACATTAGCAGTCATAGTACAGGAGGTGGAAGAGGTGAGCTGTGACATCACCTATTGTGAATGGTGGGTCCTGTGTTATCTATTATATATAGAAGTGTTATCAGTCATTGTACTGGAGCAGGTGAGCTGTGACATCTCCTATTGTTGTGAATGGTGGATCCTGTGTTAAATACTGTACATAGAGGTGATATCAGTCATTGTACAGGAGGAGGTGAGCTGTGATATCACCTATTGTGAATGGTGTATCCTGTTATCTACTGTATATAGAGATGTAATCAGTCATTGTTCAGGAGGGAAAGGAGGTGAGCTGTGACATCTCCTATTGTGAATGGTGGCTCCGGTGTTATCTACTGTATATAGAGGTGTTATCAGTCATTGTACAGGAGGAGGTGAGCTATGACATCACTTATTGTGAATGGTAGATCCTGTGTTATCTACTGTATATAGAGATGTAATCAGTCATTGTGCAGGAGGAGGAGGTGGTGAGCTGTAATATCCCCTATTGTGATTGGTAGATCCTGTGTTATCTATTATATATATAGGTGTTATCAGTCATTGTACAGGATGGGGGAGGAGGTGAGCTGTGATATCACCTATTGTGAATGGTGTAGCCTGTTTTCTACTGTATATACAGGTGTCATCAGTCATACTGGAAGGAGAGAAGGTGAGCTGTGACAACACCTACTGTGATTGGTAGATTGTGTAATATCTACTCTATATATGTAATTAAGCATTATAAGTCAGTTCATCAGTGATGATACTAATAATGAGTCTGCTGAAAAGTCTTCAGTTGGGAATATGAAGTATGAGTGTAGTATGTCTATTATAAGGCCTGAGTGATCTTTGTAGATGGCTGTCTTTTGTTTTTTTATTATTTTTTATAAAGAGTGATATGGCGAATAAAAACATTATAAAATATTGAAAAACACATTAAACATAAAAACCTGACTTCAGCAATAGGACATCTTTCTGGTGACACATTCCCTTTAATTAGTAGAGCTGAAAGTTTCTTAAAGGGGTAGTATCAGTATAATCCATTGTTCTCTTATAGCACTAGACCAGTCGTGATTTTTGGCAGTGAGTTTTCATCTCTCCCCTTTTTGTAGGTGATATCAGTGAACCACATTTTATCCTAATGGAAATAATAGAAGATCTTTCCATTATCCGAGCAGGAAAGCGTCTGGGCACGGTGACTGGTGTATGATGTAATCCGCGCGGTGCCTGGTGCGGAGAGGACGGTAAATATCGCCCCGTGGATAAGGACGTGGATTTGAATACAGTCAAATCTCTTCATTGTTATTTTGTAGAACCTCAGTATCAGGCGCAGGGCGAAGAAAACAGGAAATCGCTAATACACGAGGATTCTGGAGAGGAGACGTTCTGCGGCTCCATGTCCAAAAATAGTACACGGCCTCCTGTCCGGTCATCAGAATTAAACGTCCATTTTCTTACTGTATAACTGTATAATTAAAATAAAAAAATATATATTTTTAAAAATACTGGAAATTCGCCCCATTGCCCTTAAAGGGGTTCTCCACTTAACACAATATCTTTAAATGTGTTCATCATACAAATATATAGAACTTACTAATCATATATTTTTTATTTTGGACAGCCCCTTTAATTTCCTTCCTGATGGGTAGCATTCCAACTTCCTGTATGTTGAGGGACGACAGTGGATTCCAATTTCCTGTATGCTGAGGGAGGACAGTGGATTCCAATTTCCTGTATGCTGAGGGAGGACAGTGGATTCCAATTTCCTGTATGCTGAAGGAGGACAGTGGATTCTAATTTCCTGTATGCTGAAGGAGGACAGTGGATTCCAATTTCCTGTATGTTAAGGGAGGACAGTGGATTCCAATTTCCTGTATGCTGAGGGAGGACAGTGGATTCTAATTTCCTGTATGTTGATGGAGGACAGTGGATTCCAATATCCTGTATGTTGAGAGAGGACACTGGATTCCACTATCCTGTATGTTGAGGGAGGAGAGTGGATTCCAATTTCCTGTATGTTGAGAGAGGACAGTGGATTCCAATTTCCTGTATGTTGAGAGAGGACACTGGATTCCAATATCCTGTATGTTGAGGGAGGAGAATGGATTCCAATTTCCTGTATGTTGAGAGAGGACAGTGGATTCCAATTTCCTGTATGCTGAGGGAGGACAGTGGATTCCAATTTCTTGTATGCTGAGGGAGGACAGTGGATTCCAATTTCCTGTATGTTGAGGGAGGACACGATTCTAATTTCCTGTATGTTGAGGGAGGACACTGGATTCCAATTTCCTGTATGTTGAGGGAGGACACTTGATTTCAATTTCCTGTATGTTGAGGGAGGACCGTGGATTCCAATTTCCTGTATGCTGAGGGAGGACAGTGGATTAAAATTTCCTGTATTTCGAGGGAGGACAGTGGATTCCAATGTCCTGTATGCTGAGGGATGACACTGTATTCCAATTTCCTGTATGTTGAGGGAGGACACTGTATTCCAAATTCCTGTATGCTGAGGGAGGACAGTGAATTCCAATTTCTTGTATGCTGAGGGAGGACACTGTATTCCAATTTCCTGTATGCTGAGGGAGGACAGTGGATTCCAATTTCCTGTGTGCTAAGGGAGGACAGTGGATTCCAATTTCCTGTATGCTGAGGGAGGACAGTGGATTCCAATTTCCTGTATGTTGAAGGAGGACAGTGGATTCCAATTTCATGTATGTTGAGGGAGGACAGTGGATTCCAATGTCCTGTATGCTGAGGGATGACACTGTATTCCAATTTCCTGTATGTTGAGGGAGGACACTGTATTCCAAATTCCTGTATGTTGAGGGAGGACACTGTATTCCAAATTCCTGTATGCTGAGGGAGGACAGTGAATTCCAATTTCTTGTATGCTGAGGGAGGACACTGTATTCCAATTTCCTGTATGCTGAGGGAGGACACTGTATTCCAATTTCCTGTATGCTGAGGGAGGACAGTGGATTCCAATTTCCTGTATGCTGAGGGAGGACAGTGGATTCCAATTTCCTGTATGTTGAGGGAGGACATTGGATACCAATTTCCTGTATGTTGAGGGAGGACATTGGATTCCAATTTCCTGTATGCTGAGGGAGGACAGTGGATTCCAATTTCCTGTGTGCTAAGGGAGGACAGTGGATTCCAATTTCCTGTATGTTGAGGGAGGACAGTGGATTCCAATTTCCTGTATGTTGAGGGAAGACAGTGGATTCCAATTTCATGTATGTTGAGGGAGGACAGTGGATTCCAATTTCCTGTATGCTGAGGGAGGACAGTGGATTCCAATCTCCTGTATGTTGAGGGAGGACAGTGGATTCCAATTTCCTGTATGCTGAGGGAGGACAGTGGATTAAAATTTCATGTGTGTTGAGGGAGGACAGTGGATTCCAATTTCCTGTATGCTGAGGGAGGACAGTGGATTCCAATTTCCTGTATGTTGAGGGAGGACAGTGGATTCCAATTTCCTGTATGCTGAGGGAGGACAGTGGATTAAAATTTCCTGTATCCTGAGGGAGGACAGTGGATTCCAATTTCCTGTATGTTGAGGGAGGACAGTGGATTCCAATTTCCTGTATGCTGAGGGAGGACAGTGGATTCCAATTTCCTGTATGTTGAGGGAGGACAGTGGATTCCAATTTCCTGTATGCTGAGGGAGGAAAGAGGATTCCAATTTCCTGTATGCTAAGAGAGGACAGTAGATTAAAATTTCCTGTATGCTGAGGGAGGACAGTGGATTCCAATTTCCTGTATGCTGAGGGAGGATAGTGGATTCCAATTTCCTGTATGCTGAGGGAGGACAGTGGATTCCAATTTCCTGTATATTGAGGGAGGACATTGGATTCCAATTTCCTGTATGCTGAGGGAGGACAGTGGATTCTAATTTCCTGTATGTTGAGTGAGGACATTGGATTCCAAATTGCTGTTTCATGAGGGAGGACAGTGGATTCCAAATTCCTGTATTTTAAGGGAGGACACGATTCTAATTTCCTATTTATTGAGGGAGGACATTGGAAGACGAGAAAGGAAAGCTGATGGATTGTAATTCTTTTTCATTTTGAACACCTTCATAATAAAGATAAACAAATTAATTTGATTCATATTGATAGAATGCTTTGTGGCTATAACCTCTCATGGTATTGTGGCACCCCTGAGGCTCCAGTCACCACAGAGATACTGCATCTCAGCCAGAGGTGTGGTGCCCCATCCTGAGTAAGGAAGAGGTCATCCACTGGTAGACACAAACACACAACACTCTCACCCAGCAACACTTCATCAGACTATGGTAAGGGCCTAATGACAGTCCAAGGCCAGGCTGGGGGGGGGGGAGCCTAGTTAGTGGGAGCAGCCTGTAGGAAGTAGGACAGTTGGAAGGAGCAGTGGAGGAGTTAAGAGCTGTGGTCTGGAGCTGGTGCAGCTTGGACCAGGCACAAGAGACAAAGGGTCCTAGAGCCCATGGGACATACGCCATACACCTGTGGTTTTGTTCCACATATGACATATTGTAGTGGAGGGACGTGTCCACAGACGGGGATCCGGTGCCTAGACTAGAGGAGGAGAACCAACATGCTCTTCTTGTAAAACCGGAGGCTAAGGATACAGATAGTACCAAACCCAACTCCGCATACGAATCCGCTGGAAGGTGACCACATAGGGCCAAGGGATAGAACTTCAAGCCACCCGACAGGGTCCGTAGACACCGGCTCAGGGCACTGAGTACGTAGGCGCGGGACAGGCAGGCGAGAAGTCAGCGCAGGAAGACGACCAGGGAAGAAACATATGAAGGGTGCACCGGTCTTGACCTCCAAACTACCCGGGATCGACTGGAGCCCATCACAGTGGAACCCAGCACTCCAAAGGCGGTCACTGACTAGTCGTGTTACCTTGGAACCTGCTACAGTGAGTACAAACCTTGCGACTGCATCCCTGTGTCACCTGCGCCTCCAGCCCTGCACCCCCGCCATCACTAACTACTACTCCCATCAGCCCTGGGACCCAGCTCTACCTGTGGAGAGCTATACCAACCAAGCTGTGTCCCCATCTGCCCCAGAGGTCCCATCCCGCAGCGTCGGCTATCTCTGGCCGAGTACCACAGGTGGCGTCACAAATAACTATCATCATCCATTCTAAATATCCCTTTTTTATAACCACACCACCCGGGTCACGGAATCGGGCCTTGCCGTCGCAACATCCCTTCCCAAAGACAAAGACCGGCCCGGTAACGAGTGCCCCATGGCCCCGGTACAGGCGTGTCAATATAGTATAGCCAATTAGGATTAAATGAGTTGTCCGACATTAGCTTACCAAAAAAGTTTGAGTTTATCTGTGCTGTATTGTCATATAAAACACCCCTACATTGTTATTTTTTGTTTTCTAACTTTTGTTCCTCTTGAATTATACCTTTATTCTCTGCAGCTCTTTGTCTACATTCAGCTCCAGCAAACTGACCTCTTCCTGTGCTAAACCTCACAGTCACAGCTGGCACCGCCCGGCCCCAGTGTCCAGCCCCGCTCCCCCTGCCAGCCCCGCCCTCTGCACACACATTCCCTGTCAGCATTCTGCCCCAGCACCTGACCTGTTATCACTCTAGCAATGGAAATAACAGCCCCACATCGGGCTCTGCACCCCACACACACACACACAGACACACACACACACACATCGGGCTCTGCATCACACACACGCACACACACACACACACGGCGCTCTGTACCGACCCCCCCCCCATCGTTCTGCACCGACCCGCCCTCACCATCGTTCTGTACTGAACCCTACCCCCATAGGGAACACATGTAGGCTACATTCACATGACCGTTCCGTTTTTGCGGTTCGCAAAAAAAAGGTCAATTTTTTTCACGGGTGCATCCGTGTGTCATCCGTGTGCCTTCCGTTTTTTTTGCGGACCGCAAAAAACGGAAGCAGCAAGAAAGATAAATAGATGAGTAGATATAGAGATAAATAGATCGATATAGAGACAGAGAGATAGAGGGATGAATGAATGAATGGAGGGAGGGATAGATAGATAGATAGATAGATAGATAGATAGATAGATAGATAGATAGATAGATAAATAGATGAGAAAGACATATATAATGTCCCACCCCCCTTCATATTCTAAGCTGGCACCCTTTTGTGACTTTCATGTGGCATTAAAGGGTGCTTACCCTTGTTTTTTGCCAAAAAATAAATAAATAATTAAAAAAAAAAAACGACATTGGGTCCCCCCTATCTTTTGTAGCCAGCTAGGGTAAAGCAGATGGCTGCAGCCTGCAGACCACAGCTGGCATCTTCACCTTGGCTGGTAATCCAAAACAGAGGGCACCCCACACTGTTATTTTAATTTGAATAAATAACTTAAAACAAAAAACATGGGGTCCCCCCAAATTGGATGACCCACCAGCCAAGGTAAAGCGGACAGCTGTGGTCTGGTATTCTCAGACTAGGGAGGTCCCCTGTTATTGCACACTCCCCAGCCTAAAAATAGCAGGCCACAGCCGTCCCAGAAGTGGCGCATCCATTAGATGTGCCAATCCTGGTGTTTCGCCCCAACTCATCCCGTGCCCTGGTGCGGTGGCAAACGGGGTAATATATGGGGTTGATGCCAGATGTGTAATGTCACCTGGCATCAAGCCCTGGGGTTCGTGATGTCACGCGTCTATCAGATACCTGACATCACCAACCCAGTCAGTAATAAAAAAAAAAAATAGACAACAAAAAAAAAATTATTTGAAAAAACACTCCCCAAAACATTCCCTCTTTCACCAATTTATTGAAAAGAAAAACAAATCCGGGTCCGGCGTAATCCAATAAGGGGGTCCCATGATGATCCGTACCATAGTCACTGTCCAGGTCAATGAAGAACAGAATGTTCCCCATTGGCTGGGAGAGTAATGCAGTGACCTGAGCTAAGATCAATAGGTCAGCCCAGGTCACTGCAGGGAATGACGAGCGCTGCTGTCAAGAGGTCAGATGAGATCATTACCTGCTGTGACGATCTCCTGTACACCTGACGTCAGCGCTGTCACTGACTTCTATGCCCGCCACGTTCTCAGCAGTATTGCCCGTGACGTCACTGCTAGTGACGTGAGAATGCGCCAGGCATAGAAGTCAGTGACAGCGCTGACGTCAGGCATGCAGGAGATCATCACAGCAGGTAATGATCTCATCTAACCTACTGACAGCTGCGCTCGTCATCCCCGCGGCTGCCAGCACTGCAGGGTGAGAAGTTGCTGATACTGCAGTGCACTCCTGCAGTATCAGCACTCCGGGGCTGGAGCGGAACACAGACCGCACAGGCACTCCTGCTATCCTGAGCAGGGGGCCCGGTGCTGGCGGTGACACCGCGGGCGGGGAGAGTACGGGGTGCAAGGGAATGTGTGGGAGGGTGTAGGGAAGGGGCAGGGACATGCTGTTCCCAGATTTGCATGTCAACATGGTCCTGCACATGTTGACATGAAATGACCGGAAGCAGCAAAAATCGCGGCAAGAGCGGTCACATGACCACGCTGAGCCGGGGGAGAGGGGCTGACAGCAGGGCAGGTAAGTGCTCACTATCTACTTACCTGCCCCAATGTAGCCCAATAGGGTAATAATAAAAAAAAAGTCAACATAAGCCCTTTAACTATTGCAGCCTATATAAAAGCAGAAGCAGGGAATGCAGCAGCCATCTTCTGATGAATCTGGATACTGGGAGAATGTCACAGACCCAACATAAATATAGGTAGAGAAAGCCATAGAATACTGAGCAAACTTTACAGATAGTGTGTGACAGCTCAACAGTGAAGAAGATTAGAGAATAGTGTCAGTATACATTTTTCATGTAATTTCAAGGCTTTGGAGTTTTCTTGATTTGCAAATCAAATTTTCTAGGAGAGTTCGTCAAGTATGGTGAATGTGAATTTCAAAAGAATTGCTCATCTCTACATGATAATTATCACTGAGATGCAGTAGGACCAGCTTCATGCATTTTCTGTTCTGTATCTCGTAGACATCTGAGCCTGTTGACATTTGTAAATCCACGAGACCAAAATAACCACAGATCAGATTCTGACTGCGTGAAGCCTCATGTAGTGCTACGCGAGCTTCATGTGGGACCTGCAGTGTAGATCTGGTCTAGATGTAAAATTGAGAGTACATGTATACATCAGCGAGGCAGGGGTTACCACCAGTAGAGGTTGTAAGTGTTCATCTTCTCGTTGATTACCAAAAATAAACTAACCAAGAAAATAAAACTTCCTCCTGATATGCAAAATTCGAGACTGGCACGTTTCTGTCAACACTCATTGTCGGCACGTCTTCCGATGAACCTGATGACCATGATGGTCTTCTCGAGAAGTTGAAGATCTGTTGGTCGCCTCCTTAACTTTTGATGTGAATTTCTTAACTATCTCAGTGCCTCCAAACCAATGTCATCCACCCTTCCCCCATAACACTGTCAGGCACAGTACCCCCATAACTATGTAAAGCAGGGGCCCCCAACTTCTTGTAGATAGTAACACATTGCAAGAAGGAATATTAGAAAAGGAAACGTCAGCTGTTGACATGAGTGATACGGATCTTATCCCGGTGTTAGCTGTAGTTTTGTCGCTTTGTTACACACAGCTGTCGCCAGGCTTTATTTTATCTGGGGCAAATATTCATTCATCTGTTCTAGCCCTATATCTAATGATGGCTTTTTGGCAGGCAGGACTTGGACCACTTATGCTATGACAACCTTGTTACTACTTATGAATTGTGAAATCTACAGAAACCAACAGCCGGGCAACCATCAAAGACAAATGTGACCTGCAAACCTGTGTTTCGAGAACATTAGTGTCAATCACGGTCATACGGAAACCTTGTAACAACCTATTTTGGAGGGTTTGTTATGACATCTAATTCAATATTGTGCGAGATACTGCAGCCGCATCCCCCTCCTCCTCCCACTCTGACACTGATAGGGTCATTTAAGAACTTATCTAATTAAGGGTTATCATATGATATCTGATTTATGGTGTTATCTGAAGGATGTGTAAAATATTTTGGTAGAGCCGCAAGGTTTCCATTTGCCAAGTCAGTTTAGACAAGAAAACATAGATGGTGCTGGTTCCACCTTAATGAAAACACGAACAGGAGGAAATGAGGGACTGATAATTATAGTCTCAGCAGATCTAAATTTGTGATTGTAGATCTGGAGGTTTATTACAATAGTTTTCAGGAGCTACAAATCTATTCTAACAAGGTCACAGGCAAGTATCCCGATCAAAAGGGAAGGGGCCTAGATCACCTCCAACAGGGGTCATTGTCTACTCCATCAAGGTCACAGGTCAAGGGTCCCCTCCAACACTAGTCACCCTTCTGGGCCAAGATTGTACTCCAAAAGGATCATAGGGCAGGTCCAATCCAACATGGATCAAAGGCCATAGTGCCACTCCAACGAGAATCACAAGCCAGAGGTTTCCTCCAACAGAGATGTATAACATATGATCCTCTCCAACAAGGATCATGGGCCAGAAGTTAAGTTCAATTAGGGTCACAGCCAACTCCAAAACAGTTTGGGGTTTATCATTACCTCCAATGTGGTTCTCGGGCTAGGGATCAACTCCAAAAGAATCATGGGGCAGAGGTCCCATCCAACAGCTGTCCACACCAACATGGTTCAGAGGCCAGAGGACAATTCCAATGGGAATCACAGACCATAGGTGTGTTCCGATGGAGATGTGGGACCTATAAACCTCTCCAATAAGGATCAGGGGCCAGGAGTTACCGTAATTTCAGCTTGACTTACAGCCCCTTCCAACATGGTTTGTGACCTGTAGAACCCTCCAATATGGGTCTGTGGCCAAGATTCCACTCCAATAGAATCATGGGGCAAGGGTCCTCCTCCAACAAGAATTAGGGGCTTGGAGTACCCTACAACAGTGGTTAGGAATCCAATCCAACAGGGAACTGGAGCCTAGAGTCCCTACTAACTTGAATCAGAGGGGCAATAGCCAACACCAAAGGGACCAAGGTTCACTCCAAGAGGGTCACTGTCCAACAAAAGCCATGGGTCCAGTCCAACGAGGATCAAGGGCCAGAAGTTCATTACAATTAGTCTCACAGCCACTCCAAAACAGTTTGAGGCATATAATCCCCTCCAATGTGGTTATGGGGCTAGGGATCAACTCCAACATGATCATGGGGCAGCAGTGCCCTCCAACAGCTGTCCACTCCAACATGGATCAGAGGCTAGAGGACAATTCTAATGGGAATCACAGGTTTGCTCCAGTGGAGATGTGGGACCTAAGATTCTCTACAACAAGGATCGGGGGCCAGGATTTAATTTCACCTTGGGTCACAGCCCTTTCCAACATGGTTTGGGACCAGTAGTCCCTTCCAATATGAGTCTGGGGCCAAGATTCCACTCCAGTAGAGTCATGGGGCAAGGTTCTTCCTTCTACAAGAATTAGGGGCTTGGAGTACCCTACAACAGTGGTTAGGAGGAGTCCAATCCAACAGGAACTGGAGCCTAGAGTCCCCTCCAACTGGGATTAGGGGGGGACGATATCTAACATTGTCACTGTCAAACAAAAGCCATAGGTCCACTCCAACATGGTTCAGAGGACAGAGTTCCACTCTATCAGGGTGATAGGGTATGGGTGCCCTCCAATACGAATCTGGAGCCGTTGTTTGGTCCTGAGCTTTACATGAACATGACCTAAGGTTCACCTCCAAATCTACATGGAGTCTAAGGCAAGGAATGCAGTAACTTCTCAAAATGCATGGCGCTGTACTGCAGCGTATATGTTTATGGGTTCAGACACAGATTTCATAGACAAACAAGATCCTGCAGCTGTGCGACTACATTATCGGAGCCATCGAGAGGACTAGTTAATAGTAACCTGAAGATGATTGGTAAATAGTACCCTCCAGAAGACCTGTGTGGAGCCCAACCCAGAATTTTAGAGCTACTTCACTGTGAGAACACATGAATGGCAGGGCATGAGTCAGACACACACAGGAATGTAGAGGATCTTTCAGTAGAGGGTGTGGTGGTGGTGGTGGTGCCAGTGGTCGTGATGAGGGAGTGGGGCGAGCAATGGCAGCCACAGGGAGAAGTAGGAGTGGTCATAGAGTGACTGAAAAAATCCGGAAAGAGAAAAATTGGGAACAAAAGTAGGTTTAGTTGTGTTTTGTACGGATACACCCTACGAGAGACTATCAGAAGTATTAATGAAATATATGCTTCTAGAGAACATCATCAAAGGGTGTTCCTCCTCCACATCTACATCACTAGGAGCTGAAAATATGTGATATTAAAGGGGTTGTCTGATAAAAACAAGTTATTGCCCACACACGAGAAGCCCACGACCCATGGTTCTGCCGAGCGTTGCTTTTTCTGGCAGCCACAAAATGAAAACCGGTCAAAAAGGGGATAAAAGTTCCAACGTTGTGCCGATCGTTGCATGTCCCGGCGGGTGGACCCCACAACAGTTAGCTCCTATCCTGTGGGTAGGTGGTGATACCTTGTTCTTACCATACAATTCCTTTTCAGTTCCATTTTAGAGAGAGGGAAACAGAAAATAGTTTTTGTAGCACTTTTTTCCCTTTATGTGTGCAATGTGTGCCGAGAGCCGATCCTGCATTATTATCCGACGGTCACATCTCTTGTAACAAAAAAGCAGCCGGAACTTGTTCTGGTCAAGATTTGCATGTCCTGGAAATTCCCATGAAGGGTCTGGCTGTCAGGCTCAGATTACCAGCTATACCATCCTCCTCCTCTGTGTCAGCATAAGCTGTGATGGAGAAGGACTCTGGCTTTGCTGCGTTAGACCCTTCATCAGGTCTCTGACCGTCATGACAAGCTATTGTCATGCTAGCTACAGGGAAGTACCAAGCGGGCAGCGAAGGGTAAGGGAAGGGGACTCCTGCATCTAGGGAAGTGGGAGATGGTGACCCCTGACCAAACCTACTGTTGGCCCCTGGTGTTCCTCACCACTCTAGATAGGTTTCACACCTATGCGCCGAGCTGGATACCTGACCCACGATATCCCTAGTGCTGGACCCTAAATAGGGAACGGATGGGATGAGCTCTTCATCAACTCCACTAGCTAAAGAAAGACATAAGGAGGATACATGGGGAAAATTACTTATCCACAGATGACTCAGGCAGAAGTTCAGCAAAGCTTCAGCAATGATACCACATGTGAGAGCAAGCCACCTGCTTGCAACCAGAGCTAGAATGAACTGAATAATATCACCAGCACTAGTCCGGGGAAGATGGGAGTATTTAAGCACCAAGAGAATACTGATGATCAGCAGCTGGGTGGAAGGCGAGCTCCTGCTGGGTCCAAAAGGGGAAGAGATGAAAATCCAGCCATACCAATAAATACTGACAGCAGGAACAATGGAAAGTTAGCAAGCATTTTGCTGCCAAGCGCTGTGATCTTCTATGGCCAGAAACCACATGACTGTCTGTCACCCATGTCACACCCGTGACAGCTATACTTTTTTGGTGATAGCAGGAAGCAGCAGAACAAGGAATTTTCACATCTCTGTTATTAATTGATGGTTCTCAAGAATGCAGACGTCATGAGAAGTCGGGCACCGGTCACCCATGAGCTGAAGGCCCAGCCTAGCCGAAACTTCCGGCACAGAAACCTAGATGCTTTGGTGATGTACTAAGGACCTAGTCTTAAAGCTGCCTGTCCAAGACTTTGAGGCTAAGGCTTGATCCAAGAATCATTTTCGAAGGTGTGAATCGCGGCTCAATGGAAGACCTTAAAAAAAGACAAAACAATGTAAAAGTCTACAGAAAGAACAGCATCAATACTAACGTCATATCATAACCAAACAGAAAACCGGCCAACACCAGGTGAGCTGTTACATGGCCGGCACCCAAGAGTCGTAGATTAACCTCCTAAATACTGCTGCTAAGTGCGACAGCGGTACGTAAAAGGCTTAAAACAGCTATGTTTGGAGGGTTTTGTCCCACACTCCATAGACGTAGTGATAGGGAATGTAGACTGTGAGTCCCAATGGGGACAGTGGTAATCAGGAGTAGAGATGAGCGGATCCGTGGAAGTTCGGTTCGGCGGATTTAGCCAGACTTTTGATAAAATTCGGTTTTGGACCCGGACTTGACCGGAAACTCAATGGAAGTCACTGATTGGACAGTTCGGGTCTATGCCCACATGCAGCCAACCATAAACAGATCACTTCCAGGAGCAGGAGGGTGACATTTTTCCATTTTTTTGGGTTGGTGCACATTACATCTCATCACGCTGTTGTTACCCCCATTGTGAGCCATTTAAACACGGCAAGCAGCTCGCACTGGGCTGAGAACCGAGCGTACCCGAGCACCGAGCGTACCCGAGCACCAAGTGTACCCGAGCACCCAATGTTCGCTTGAGTGGTGTCCATACATGAAGTACCCAACCTCCGAACCCGAACTCTGTTTTTTGGGAAAAGTCGGTGTTCTGTATGAACACCGAATCTCGGGTTCGCTCATCTCTAATCAGGAGTAAAAATAAATGAATAAATAAATAAAAAATATAAATATAAATTTTTAAATAATAAAAAATATATAAAATATAAATTTTTAAATTATATATATATATATATATATATATATAATAACTATATTTATAACTTTTTAATCAATATGTAAAAAAAATACCATATTTAGCATTGCCTCGTGAGCGACTGCTGATCCAATAAAATATTAAAATATTCATCCCATATTGTGATCTCCAACACAAAAAAATAAAAAATGCCAGAATTTTTTTGATCCTTACATTTCCTCCCCCCAACCCCGTGCAAAAAAATGCAATAAAAAAACAACAAAATGTAATCCAAAATTGATATTAATAAAAACTATAGAAAACCTTCACCCAGGGCCATCGATGGAAGAACAAAAATGTTTCCGCTCCTGGCGGCCACACAAACCAATTTTTTTTTTCTTACAAAGTTTTGAATTTTTTTAATCATTAGAATGTAAAAAAATACTACAACACAAACACCTCACAAGCTTGGAATAGTTCTAACTTGGAGAATCTTGTCATCGGGTCACACTGACTGGTGTGAAAAGAAAACCCCAAATTAATGGCGGAATTGTGCTTTTTTTTTCTTCATTATTTTTTCCCATTTTCAGGATATTAGACGGTAAAATGTTTGGTGTCGTTCAACACTGCAACTCGTCCTACAAGAAAAAAACAAAACATTTTAATATATAAAGCTGAGTGTATGTGTGTGTGTGTGTGTGTGTGTGCGTGTGCATGTGTGTGTCCGCTAAAGGAATCCGCACCATCGCATTTACAATCACAAAATTTTGCACAGACGCCTCATGTGACTCAGGGAACGTCGTAGACTATGTTTTGATGGGAAAATTTAACCCCACGCTTTACAGTTACTCTCCAAAAATCCTTCCTCCATTAAAGTGAATGGAGCCTGGAACTACACGTTATTAATAGCAGCTGTGATTGGTTGCTATAGGAACAAAATAAATTTAGTATAAGAAGATTATGTGTGAGGTAATAAGATGTCGGTGGAGAAACAGAGAGACAGAGACGACAGACAGAGAGAGACCTTGAAAGAGGCAGACCTTGAAAGAGACAGACTTTGAAAGAGACAGTCAGGGAAAGAGACAGTCAGGGAAAGAGACAGACCTGGAAAGAGAGAGACGTGGAAAGAGAGATAAAGACAGACGGGGAAAGAGACAGACCTGGAAAGAGACAGACCTTGAAAGAGACAGTCGGGGAAAGAGACAGACAGGGAAAGAGACAGACCTGGAAAGAGACAAACCTTGAAAGAGACAGTCGGGGAAAGAGACAGTCGGGGAAAGAGACAGACCTGGAAAGAGACAGACAGGGAAAGATAGAGACAAAGACAGAAGTGGAAAGAGACAGTTGGACAAAGAGACAGACCTGGCAAGAGACAGACCTGGAAAGAGACAGATGGGGAAAGAGACAGACTGGGAAAGAGACAGACCTTGAAAGAGACAAATTGGGAAAGAGACACACCTGGAAAGAGACAGACCTGGAAAGAGACAGACCTGGAAAGAGACAGATGGGGAAAGAGACAGACAGAGAGACAGACAAAGACAGATGGGGAAAGAGACAGACCTTGAAAGAGACAGTCAGGGAAAGAGACAGTCGGGGAAAGAGACAGACCTGGAAAGAGAGAGACGGGGAAAGAGAGACAAAGACAGACGGGGAAAGAGACAGACCTGGAAAGAGACAGACCTTGAAAGAGACAGTCAGGGAAAGAGACAGACGGGGAAAGAGACAGACCTGGAAAGAGACAGACCTTGAAAGAGACAGTTGGGGAAAGAGACTGTCGGGGAAAGAGACAGACCTGGAAAGAGACAGACAGGGAAAGATAGAGACAAAGACAGAAGGGGAAAGAGACAGTTGGACAAAGAGACAGACCTGGCAAGAGACAGACCTGGAAAGAGACAGATGGGGAAAGAGACAAACTGGGAAAGAGACAGACCTTGAAAGAGACAAACTGGGAAAGAGACACACCTGGAAAGAGACAGACCTGGAAAGAGACATATGGAGAAAGAGACAGACAGAGAGACAGACAAAGACAGACCTTGAAAGAGACAGACCTTGAAAGAGACAGTCAAGGAAAGAGACAGACCTGGAAAGAGACAGACGGGGAAAGAGACAGACGGGCAAAGAGAGAGACCTGGAAAGAGACAGACGGGCAAAGAGACAGATGGGCAAAGAGACAGATGGGGAAAGAGGCAGACTGGGAAAGAGACAGACGGGGAAAGAGAGAGACAGACAGACACAAACATAGAGACAGACACAGAGATAGAGACAGACAGACACAAAGACACAGATAGAAACAGATAGACTGATACAAAGACAGACAGAAAGATAGAAACAGACAGACAGAGACATAGACACAGACAGACAAGGAAAGAGAAAGAGAGAGAGACAGACAGCAACACACAGACAGAGACTGGGAGAGAGACAGTTACTATCCCGGGCAACGCAGGGTACTACAGCTAGTAAATAAATAAAAATGAAAAAAAAAAAAGTTCTGTGTGTTTGCTGAGGATCAGTGTGATGGTGGGATATGGTGTACTGTATATCAGGTTGTGTAGGGTCCTATTTAAGGCTTGGTTCACTGTCCATTATTTGTATGGCTTATGTGAACATTGTATTGTCTGTAGCTAATCACCCCCTGTAGTGTTTGTTCCTAGGTGTGGGGGAGGGGGTCTGGAATCCACCTAACCTCTTTGCTTACCTGGGGGGATGGGGCAGTCTGTTTGAGAACTTGAAGAGAGAAGGACGAAGATTGATCCTCTGGGCTGAAGCTGAGAGCTGAAGAGAGACCTGGACATTTATCGCTTTCTGGACTATTTTTGTGTTTCTGGACTAGTTTTACCCTCTGTGTGGTGGATTATGTTATGGACCGTTTGATTTGCTTGGAATCAATGTTTTTTGGATTGTAGAGCCATCCCTCGCTCTGTTGATTGTGTGCTATGGGAGAAGGACCCCGCCACAATCAGGTTCCTTCACTTCTCGCTCTTCCTTTCCATTGCCACGGGTTTGCCGGGATAATGCTGATCTTGGATGGGATGATGTTTCCGGTGCGGGTGGCCTGCAGGGGTTTGGAGGACGGCATGGCACAAGCCGGAGAAGAGGACGGATCAGTAAGAGGAAATAGAAAAAACAAAATACAAAATATCTCTCTGTGGAATTCCCTCTATGTGAGAAATACCTGGAAAACCTCTGCTCAGTGCCATAGGCACAGCCCTAAAACGGGTTATCATCAGTTTTTACATCCCCTATTTTGTTGTAAGAGTGCCAATGACAAATTGGTCATGGAGGGAATCCCTCTGATCTCCTGCAATCTGCCAAGAAGCATTCAGTTCTGCTACAGCGCCCCAGCAGACGGGAGGAGGTATTACACAGTGCAAATTGGATTCAGTGGATTCTGCAGGTTCCATTTTCTAGGCGTTTTCTAGACAGAGATCGGGCATAAAACTGCTTGAAGTTGCACAAAAATGTTGTAACTTTTGTCGTTTTTACATCAGTCCCAGACTTTTACAAAAGTGGGCATAGATCGGGCTGGACCGGGCCAGGAGCGCCCGACAAACTCAGCATAATTTAACCCACAATCGTGGCGTAAAATACACGATTGGAAAAAATTGCCATATCCATTAGTAGTAGAGGAAGAGGACAGTGATGTAGCAGAGCTGGGTAAGTCAGGAGGCACACTGTGACAATGTATTAGAGAAAGAGGACAGTGATGTAGCAGAGCTGGGTAAGTCAGGAGGCATACTGTGGCAATGTAGCAGAGCACTGTGATGTAGCAGAGCTGGGTAAGTCAGGAGGCACACTGTGACAATGTAGTAGAGAAAGAGGACAGTGATGTAGCAGAGCTGGGTAAGTCAGGAGGCACACTGTGACAATGTATTAGAGAAAGAGGACAGTGATGTAGCAGAGCTGGGTAAGTCAGGAGGCACACTGTGACAATGTATTAGAGAAAGAGGACAGTGATGTAGCAGAGCTGGGTAAGTCAGGAGGCACACTGTGGCAATGTATTAGAGAAAGAGGACAGTGATGTAGCAGAGCTGGGTAAGTCAGGAGGCACACTGTGACAATGTAGTAGAGAAAGAGGACAGTGATGTAGCAGAGCTGGGTAAGTCAGGAGGCACACTGTGACAATGTATTAGAGAAAGAGGATAGTGATGTAGCAGAGCTGGGTAAGTCAGGAGGCACACTGTGACAATGTATTAGAGAAAGAGGACAGTGATGTAGCAGAGCTGGGTAAGTCAGGAGGCACACTGTGACAATGTAGCAGAGCACTGTGATGTAGCAGAGCTGGGTAAGTCAGGAGGCACACTGTGACAATGTAGTAGAGAAAGAGGACAGTGATGTAGCAGAGCTGGGTAAGTCAGGAGGCACACTGTGACAATGTATTAGAGAAAGAGGACAGTGATGTAGCAGAGCTGGGTAAGTCAGGAGGCACACTGTGACAATGTATTAGAGAAAGAGGACAGTGATGTAGCAGAGCTGGGTAAGTCAGGAGGCACACTGTGACAATGTATTAGAGAAAGAGGACAGTGATGTAGCAGAGCTGGGTAAGTCAGGAGGCACACTGTGGCAATGTATTAGAGAAAGAGGACAGTGATGTAGCAGAGCTGGGTAAGTCAGGAGGCACACTGTGACAATGTATTAGAGAAAGAGGACAGTGATGTAGCAGAGCTGGGTAAGTCAGGAGGCACACTGTGGTAATGTAGTAGAGAAAGAGGACAGTGATGTAGCAGAGCTGGATTAGACAGGAGGCACACTGTGGTAATGTAGTAGGGTAATGTAGTAGAGGAAGAGGACAGTGATGTAGCGGAGCTAAGTCAGAAGGCACAGTGACAATGTATTAGAGGAAGAGGCTAGCGATGTAGCAGAGCTGGTTAAGTCAGGAGGCACACTGTGTCAATGTAGTAGTGAGAGGACAGTGATGTAGCAGAGCTGGATAAGTCAGGAGGCACACTGTGATAATGTAGTAGAGGAATACCACAGTGATGTAGCAGAGATGGGTAAGTCAGGAGGCACACTGTGATAATGTAGTAGAGGAGTAGGACAGTGATGTAGCAGAGCTGGGTAAGTCAGGAGGCACACTGAATCAATGTAGTAGTGAGAGGACAGTGATGTAGCAGAGCTGGGTAAGTCAGGATGCACACTGTGATAATGTAGTAGATTAGGCGGACAGTGATATAGCAGAGCTGGGTAAGTCAGAATGCACACTGTGGCAATGTAGTAGAAGAAGACGACAGTGATGTAGCAGAGCTGGATAAGTCAGGAGGCACACTGTGGTAATGTAGTAGGGTAATGTAGTAGAGGAAGAGGACAGTGATGTAGCAGAGCTAAGTAAGTCAGAAGGCACAGTGACAATGTATTAGAGGAAGAGGCTAGCGATGTAGCAGAGCTGGATAAGTCAGGAGGCACACTGTGGCAATGTAGTATAAATATGGCGTGGCTGTCACTGGAGCCGGGATAGAGGAAGCCACTATTTGGCTTTTACAGGCTCTTTATTTCTCTGCACATTCACCATCAATGTGATCTGTGGTCATATATCATCTCAGAGGAACTCAGGAAAAAGTCAGATAAAAGACATAGCTCACTGAAGGATTCTCAGTTAACTCATTCTGCAGCCTGCAATAGATAATGTAACACAGAGGCTATAGATAGCAAACAGTGCAAAGATTTTAATTCAATAGAAGTGCATAAATTAATTATTTAAGATATGGGTCTGGCCAAGAAGAAGTTAAAGAATGTCACATCCGGGATTATGCAAGAGCCGAGAGCCGAGGAGCCGAGTCCGACCCGGAGCAGTTTCGATGTTGGGGAGAATCACGAGACGACTCTTCTGCTCAGTCGCTGTCTGCATTCTACGGTAAGTCGCCTCCAGCAAAGTTCCAGGTTTGCTTTCGACACAATCTGCTGGAGAATGAGGAGGGTAAATAGAGTGTTTGACAAAGGAGGGAAAACCCAATCCAGCCTAAAACAACAGCCATGTCTTTAGGCGAGGGAGGCTGACACAATCCGAGAGTCGCAGTTAAAGGGGAACTGCTGCATAAACCGGACGTGCCGGACAGGCGCCTCCAGGGGTCACATATTTACAGGGCGGTAAAGCACCTGACAGGGTAAATTCCAAAATGTCCAAATCCTGTAATCCCCAATGAGGAAAGAAATTATTGAAAAATGAAGAAAAAATAAAAAACCCATAAATAAAAGCAATTTGACTATTGTTTGTTTTAAGCCTTTGTTCTTATGCTCTTTGTTTGGTAATGTTACCTTTGTTCTCCTGGTCAATATGGTTGTGGTGTTACCAAATTTAGTTGTTTTTTATGTTTTAAAAATTGGAACAAAATGTTTTATCCTTCCACATTGTGAGAAACGTGAACAGCTGTGCACAATCGCATTGTATAAGAAGTCATCAGATGACAAAGCTCAAGGCATCTGAGGGGATTAACCTGAACAAACACAGATCCTTACAATTAACCGCAGGAGTCATGAGTTAAAAAGTTGTCCCAACGCACATATTCACAGAATACACACTATCAAATGAGCCGAGCCATAGAGCACTGCTTTTTGCCTATGCAGAGCGAAGCAGTCAACATGAATTTGTCATTGGCTGCTGCGCTCTGCATAGGCAACGACTATGATGACAATGCTCTCCGTGCTTTGTCATCTGGGTCACTAACTGCTTACGTAAAACACAGAAGCCGATGACAAACTCATCTGAATTGCTGCGCTCTGCATAGGCAGCAATCAAGATGCCAAGCTGAGAAGCTGGAGAATGAAGGCTTTATTGAATCATTGTGCACCGAAGAGGATCATTACTAATGCGGGCTTCACACGAGACAATCTATCGTGCGATTGCACGAGCGATCGTGCCCGCCCCCGTCGTTTGTGCGTCACGGGCAATTAGTTGCCCGTGGCACACAAAGTCGCTAACCCCCGTCACACGTACTTACCTCCCGGACGACCTCGCTGTGGGCGGCGAACATCCTCTTCCTGAAGGGGGAGGGACGTTCGGCGTCACAGCGACATCACACAGCGGGACGTAACATCCCGCCCACCTCCTTCCTTCCGCATTGCCGGCGGGACGCAGGTACGGTGTTGTTCGTCGTCCCCGGGGTGTCACACGGAGCGATGTGGGCTGCCTCGGGAACGATGAACAACCGGAACACAGAAGGAGGAACGACTTTTTGAAAATGAACGACGTGTCAACGATGAACGAGAAGGTGAGTATTTTTGCTTGTTCACAGTCGTTCCGAGGTGTCACACGGTACGATATGTCTGACGATGCCGGATGTGCGTCACTAACGACGTGACCCCGATGACATATCGCCCGATATATTGTACCGCGTGACGCCGGCATAAGAGCTGCTTTAATATTTTAAGGTTAGGGCTATATGGTCAGGGATAGGGCCAGGAATAGTGTCAGGGATAGGGCCAGGGTCATAAAAAATAATAATAAATAAATAAAAATAGACATTTTATCAGTATTTTCTTCAAAATACATGGGCTTGGGAGGAAAAAGATGGAAAAGACTCAAGTAGTGATAATGTATTATCAGTTGGGGACGCCAGATAGTTGCCTTGCCCCAAGCTCTGACAGCCTGTGCTACGGGTGACAGACAGTCCTGTAGTGTCCGGCTATAGAAGGTCACAGTGTTTGACTGTGCAAACTGCTCCCTGATCCTCTATTATTTCTGCTTAGTTTTCATCCCAGGTTGACGAAGAGCTCATCCCATCTGCTCCCTACCTAGGACCCAGATCAGGGTCAGCCACGGTCAGGTATCCTGCTCAGCTCATAGGTGTGGAACCTATCTAGGGAGGTGACAGAACCCAGGGTCCAGAGGTAGAATTGGTCAGAGGTCACCATCTCCCCGTTCCCTAGACACAAGGTTCCCCTTCCCTTTCGCTTGGTACTGCCCGTACCTAGCGTGACAACTGGTCTGTATATATTCTATCTGTAATTACAAGAAGTTGTAATAATGAATCCTAATACTTCCTATTACGTCGTTATGTTATCTCTATGAGCTCAATCCCACAGTTTGCAGAGTTACATCATCTACACCATGTGCTGAAGGTATCAGATCTGGCGTTGGGTCAGCAGTGCCGTCTTCCCTGAGCCAGAAACGGTTCCTCAAGGAGATCATGCCTCCTGATGTTCTTCTGGAATATTCTGTTGAAGATGTCGTCATTAGAAAGTGACCCTAACCAATAAAAAAATAAATAAATTTCATCCTATTTCTCGAAAATAAATAATAGAAATCCAAATGAGACTCAAGGTTTGCAGACTAAGGGGCAAGAAGGACCAGGAATGGAGCAGAAGGTGCTACATATGTCAGAATCGGGAGGCTCTCTGTCACATAAGAAGACAGCGATATTACAAATGAAAAATACTAGGTACGGCCTTGATACGGATGATACTGGAGCCCCTTGGGTCTGACGTACAGGGCGTTCTTCAGGAGTTCTCTCTCTCATGTGGTAATAACTATAATTATCTTCACCACAACGCACATTTTGTAACAAGGCATCATGAAGTAGGTCACATACACCACAGGCCTCCCTTCCTTAGTCATGGGGGTCATGACTAAGCTCACGTTGGCCACACTACTAGCAGGTCAGATTGCCCGAGATGTAGGAGGTCACTCTTCAACAGTGGATCCAACTTCAACAGTGATGCCATACTTGGTTGGTCTACACCCAGACAAAACCTCAACCTTGGTGATTTCACAGGATGTCATTGAGGAGATCCATTTTTGTTTTGTGGTCAGGATAAAGGTAATAACTTTATATTCATCAGGTAACAGTTCACAAAGAAAATCACAATGAGCTTCATGGATATGATACACTCTAGGTGGAGCTATTACACCTCACGGTCACTTTGCCTGGTACGGAACAGTTGACCGTTCTAGAACACAGTTTGAGTAGCCCTTCACCTACTTCCTGCTACTCGCTCTTTGTACACTACTCCAAACTGGTCAATGTCACTCGTCAAACACCAAAGGACGGTGTTGACCACAGAGCCCTGGGCCTCAATAAGGAACAAATATGCTCACAGATTTTCTACAAGGAGAAACATTAATCACACACTGCAAAGACCCCCCCACCCAAGTTACATTCACTCCTTCAAGGACACTCCATAACTTTATCAATTCACTGTCAATAAATCAATGACAATAATTCAGCCTTGCTACAAGATACCATACTGGCACCTCAAACCTCAGGATCGTTCCACAAGAACACTATTGCTGCCTTTGGCCCACCGACTCTCTTTGTGATTGACAAGCTTTATCAGACCTCAGCTCAATACCGGGCCTAACAGTTACTAGACTCAATCCAACTGCCCTTTTATAAGTCAAGACCAGGTCTAACAGTTACTACGCTCAGTCCAACTGCCCTTTTTCAGCTCAAGACCAGGCCTAAAAGTTACTATGCTCAATCCAACTGCCCTTTTATAGGTCAAGACCGGGCTTAACAGTTACTAAGCTCCGTCCAACTGTCATTTCTCAGCTCAAGACTGGGCCTAACAGTTACTATGCTCAATCTAACTGCCCTTTCTCAGGTCAAAACCGGGCTTAACAGTTACTAAGCTCCGTCCAACTTTCCTTTTTCAGCTCAAGACCAGGCCTAAAAGTTACTATGCTCAGTCCAACTGCCCTTTTTCAGCTCAAGACCAGGCCTAAAAGTTACTATGCTCAGTCCAACTACCCTTTTCAGCTCAAGACCGGGTCTAACAGTTACTATGTTCAGTCCAACTGCCCTTTTCAGCTATAGACCGGGCTTAACAGTTACTATGCTAAGTCCAACTGCCCTTTCTCAGCTCAAGTCAAGGCCTAACAGTTACCTACGCTCAGTCCAACTGCCCTTTCTCAGCTCAAGTCCAGGCCTAAAAGTTACTACGCTCAGTTCAACTGCCCTATTTCAGCTCAAGACTGGGCCTAACAGTTACTATACTCAGTCCAACTGCCCTTTGCTTCTTGGTGGCAAAGCACCATCTACCACTCACCAATTTTTCTCTTAATGGCTGCACTGCAGTACAAGCAGTTACACCCCTCTATGCCATTGGGTTCTACAGAGACATAATACCTGCTAACCCACCCCAAGACTTGGCTCGATAACAGGGTTGCAAGAGATATAGTGAAGCTTACCCCAACTATTTTACGATTATCCCATTTGTGATGAGCTCCTTAATAATTTCCCTTTTATCCAACCCTTTTATTGGGATCACTTGGTTTCTGAAGTCTCACTTCCTCCTCTTCCTGCACAGGGGACCTCCATTTTCCACGTGGCTTCAGCCACACACCACACCTATTTGCTGCTACCAGCTCTTTATTTAGTA
>NC_134361.1:28987455-29034955 GCF_048569485.1 Anomaloglossus baeobatrachus
GTGGGCTAAAGGACCAGGTCTTAATGAGTGTTTTAATACAACTCGTAATGGGGAAAAAAGGACCAGGTCCTTCTGCCAACTGGGATTTATCCTGCTCTCTATGAGAAAGCTAATTCCTAGTGGGCTAAAGGACCAGGTTCTAATGAGTGTTTTAATACGATTTTTAGTGGGAAAAAAGGACCAGGTCCTTCTGCCCACTGGGATTTATCCTGCTCTGTATGAGAAAGCTAATTCCTAGTGGGCTAAAGGACCAGGTCCTAATGAGTGTTTTAATACGATTTTTAGTGGGGAAAAAGGACCAGGTCCTTCTGCCCACTGGGATTTAGCCTGCTCTACATAAGAAAGCTAATTCCTAGTGGGCTAAAGAACCTGGTCCTAATGAGTGTTTTAATACAACTCGTAATGGAGAAAAAAGGACCAGGTCCTTCTGCCAACTGGGATTTATCCTGCTCTCTATGAGAAAGCTAATTCCTAGTGGGCTAAAGGACCAGGTCCCAATAACTGTTTTAATACAAGACTTATGTTGGTGTCACACATAACGACGACGACAACGACGTCGCTGCTACGTCACCATTTTCTGTGACGTTGCAGCGACGTCCCGTCGCTGTCGCTGTGTGTGACATCCAGCAACGACCTGGCCCCTGCTGTGAGGTCGCCGGTCGTTGCTGAATGTCCAGCTTCATTTTTTGGTCGTCACTCTCCCGCTGTGACACACACATCGCTGTGTGTGACAGCGAGAGAGCGACGAAATGAAGCGATCAGGAGCCGGCACTGGCAGCTGCGGTAAGCTGTAACCAGCGTAAACATCGGGTAACCAAGGGAAGACCTTTCCCTGGTTACCCGATGTTTACGCTGGTTACCAGCCTCCGCTCTTGCTGCCAGCGCCGGCTCCTGCACTGTGACATGTGGCTGCAGTATGCATCGGGTAATTAACCCGATGTATACTGTAGCAAGGAGAGCAAGGAGCCAGCGCTAAGCAGTGCGCGCGGCTCCCTGCTCTCTGCACTGTGACATGTAGCTGCAGCACACATCGGGTTAATTAACCCGATGTGTGCTGCAGGAGAGCAAGGAGCCAGCGCTAAGCGCGGCTCCCTGCTCTCTGCACTGTGACATGTAGCTGCAGCACACATCGGGTTAATTAACCCGATGTGTGCTGCAGGAGAGCAAGGAGCCAGCGCTAAGCGCGGCTCCCTGCTCTCTGAACTGTGACATGTAGCTGCAGCACACATCGGGTTAATTAACCCGATGTGTGCTGCAGGAGAGCAAGGAGCCAGCGCTAAGCGCGGCTCCCTGCTCTCTGAACTGTGACATGTAGCTGCAGCACACATCGGGTTAATTAACCCGATGTGTGCTGCAGGAGAGCAAGGAGCCAGCGCTAAGCGCGGCTCCCTGCTCTCTGAACATGTAGCACAGCGACCTTATGATCGCTGCTTCTGCTGTGTTTGACAGCTAAGCAGCGATCATAACAGCGACTTACAAGGTCGCTGTTACGTCACCGAAAATGGTGACGTAACAGCGACGTCGTTGTCGCTGTCGTTTAGTGTGACACCAGCTTAAGTGATCTAATGGACCAGGTCCTTCTGCCCACTAGGATTTAGCCTGCTCTCTATGAAAATGCTAAACTCTAGTGGGCTAAAGGACCAGGTCCCTAGGGGCGTTTTTAAAATGGACACACTTGGCTAAAAACCATGTTATCATGCTAATTGGGCTTTATTCTACTGTATCTGTAGATTATCTGCAGTAGAATGATAGAATGTTATAGTTGGACGGGACCTCCAGGGTCATCAGGTTCAATCCCTGCTCACAGCAGGATTCACTATATCATCCCACACAGGTGTCTGTCCAGTCTCCTTTTTACGTCTTCCATTGAAGGGGAACTCACTACCTCTTGTGGTTCCAGTCATTGATCGCCCTCACTGTCAAAAGGTTTTTATTCCAAAATCTAATCTGTGACGCATCCCAATCAGTTTCATTCCATTGCTTCTATTCTTTCCTTGTCCTTGTCAACCCTAGTTCGACAGCCTTTGAGATATTTGCAGACGGCTATTAAGATTCCTCTCCGTTTTCTTTTTTTCAAGCTAAACATTCCCAAATCCTGTAACCATTCCTCATCGGACAGTTTATAGACCGGTCACCATTCTGGCTGCTCTTCTGTGAACTTGCTCCAATTTGTTGATGTCTTTTTTTAAGACGTGGTGCTCAGAATTGCAGATGAGGTCTGACCAAAGAGGAGTAGAGGGTGATAATTACTTCACGTGATCGATGGCTGGACCATATATGACAAGCTTTTCTCCCCCCATTCACCTTTTGTGTCTCCCCTATTTCCTCATAGAATGTAAGCTTACGAGCAGGGCCCCTCACTCCTCCTGGTATCTTAATTTTATTTTGTATTCTCATATTGTCTGTACATGTCCCCTCTGAATTGTAAAGCGCTGTGGAATATGTTGGCGCTATAGAAATAAAACTTATTATTATCTGTGCTTCTGTTAATACATTGCAAAATTGTGCTTGTCTTTTTTGCTGCTGCATCACACTGTTGACTCATGTTCAGTCTGTCATCTATCAGTATGCGATTAGTATATTAGTGGTACTAGATTTGAAAGTGTTCACATTTTTTTCACATTGACTAAGTGATATGGAAGACTACAAAGTAAGCTCTTAGGTTGCATGTACAGCAGCTGACGCAGTGTCAGCCCGCCTGTGGAAATGTGAGTGTGCTCTGCAGGAGAATGCAGCAGTCCCGCGCCTACTATCAGGGTTCAGTGTGCTACCTACTTTTGCTTTTTTCTCCCTATGGAGAACATTCTGGGCACAGGAACATAAATTGACATGCTGCAGCTTGGAAAGCCGCGCCACATGTAAGTTTACGGAGCAGAGAAAAGAAGCACCCGTGGGCAAGAGATTTCTATAAATCCATCCACTGTGCTTGTACTGTAGAACGCAGCATTCTGTATGCAAACAAACACGCTACTTCCAACACGTTGCAAACACTGACTGTGCAAATATACTGTGTGCAGAATTATTAGGCAAATGAGTATTTTGATCACATGATGCTTTTTATACATGTTGTCCTACTACAAGCTGTATAGGCTTGAGAGCCAACTATCAAATTAAGTAAATCAGGTGATGTGCCTCTCTGTAATGAGGAGGGGTCTGGTGTAATGACATTAACAACCTATATAAGGTGTGCTTAATTATTAGGCAACTTCCTTTCCTTTGGCAAAATGGGTCAGAAGAGAGATTTGACGGTCTCTGAAAAGTCCAAAATTGTGAGATGTCTTTCAGAGGGATGCAGCAGTCTTGAAACTGACAAACTTTTGAAGCTTGATCACCGAACAATCAAGCGTTTCATGTCAAATAGCCAACAGGGTCGCAAGCACCGTGCTGGGCAAAAAAGGCGCAAAATAACTGCCCATGAATTGATGAAAATCAAGCGTAAAGCTGCCAAGATGCCATTTGCCACCAGTTTGGTCATATTTCAGACTGCAACGTTACTGGAGTATCAAAAAGCACAAGGTGTGCCATACTCAGGGACATGGCCAAGGTAAGGAAGGCTGAAAAACCACCACCTCTGAACAAGAAACATAAGATAAAACGTCAAGACTGGGCCAAGAAATATCTTAAGACTGGTTTTTCAAAGGTTTTTATGGACTGATGAAATGAGAGTGACTCTTGATGGGCAGATGGATGGGCCAGAGGCTGGATCAGTAAAGGGCAGAGAGCTCCACTCTGACTCAGACGCCAGCAAGGTGGAGGTGGGGAACTGGTATGGGCTGGTATCATCAAAGATGAACTTGTGGGACCTTTTCGAATTGAGGATGGAGTGAAGCTCAACTCCCAGACTTACTGCCAGTTTCTGGAAGACAACCTCAAGCAGTGGTACAGGAAGAAGTCGGTATCGTTCAAGAAAAACATGATTTTCATGCAGGACATTGCTCTATCACATGCATCCAACTACTCCACAGCGTGGCTGGCCAGTAAAGATCTAAAAGATGAAAAAAATAATGACATGGCCCCCTTGTTCACCTGATCTGAACCCCATAGAGAACCTGTGGTCCCTCATAAAATGTTAGATCTACAGGGAGGGAAAACAGTGCACCTCTCGGAACAGTGTCTGGGAGGCTGTGGTGGCTGCTGCATGCAATGTTGATCGTAAACAGATCAAGCAACTGACAGCATCTATGGATGGTCGGCTGCTTAGTGTCATCATAAAGAAAGGTGGCTATATTGGTCACTCATTTTTTGGGGTTTTGTTTTTGCATGTCAGAAATGTTTATTTCTAAATTTTGTGCAGTTATATTGGTTTACCTGGTGAAAATAAACAAGTGAGATGGGGATATATTTGGTTTTTATTAAGTTGCCTAATAATTCTGCACAGTAATAGTTACCTGCACAAACAGATATCCTCCTAAGATAGCCAAATCTAAAAAAAAAAACCACTCCAACTGCCAAAAATATTAAGCTTTGATATTTATGAGTCTTTTGGATTGATTGAGAACATAGTTGTAGATCAATAATAAAAAAAATCCTCTAAAATACAACTTGCCTAATAATTCTGCACGCGGTGTAAATGTACACCCCCAAACCAGATTGAGCACCGTCTTCACTGCGGTGATGTTCTATGCTGTTTGGCTGTGACATCACGTCAACATTGCTGCAGCCAATCACAGATCTCCTTGGCTCATCCGATGTAGCTGGAACGAGTTGCTGAGGTCAGTGATTGGCTGGAAGAGATCAATGTCTTGATGAAGACACTTCTGAACGTTACTAAAGTTTCTTGTTCTGTTACACATGGAGTCGAAGGAAAGAAAAAAAATTAATGAGTAGTTAATCAGGATAAGACCTTTAGTTGCAGGGCGCTCTTTGCAGATGTTTTTTTTCTTTCAACTCACTATTACAAACTTTGCTATGTAAGGTTTATTCCCTTTAAAGTGGTTATTTTATGAAATAAATCTATTCACAATGATGTACAAGCTGCCATAATCACCATATAGGTGAAATGTGTCTGACCGCAGCTTGTAATGTATTCCGTGTAATAGGGCGGTCGTTCAATGCTTCATAACTTCTGTCAGGGCCATCAATCACTAGTGAGTAGTGTTATGCCAGGTAATACAATGAAGAGCTAAGGATGTGGTGCGGTCAGAGGCCGTTCTCACACCTCCTGTCCATCTGCCACACATTACACACCGGCCAGGTAATATAATGAAGAGCTAAGGATGTGGTGCGGTCAGAGGCCGTTCTCATACCTCCTGTCCATCTGCCACACATTACACACCGGCCAGGTAATAAAATGAAGAGCTAAGGATGTGGTGCGGTAGAGGCCGTTCTCACACCTCCTGTCCATCTGCCACACATTACACACCGGCCAGGTAATACAATGAAGAGCTAAGGATGTGGTGCGGTAGAGGCCGTTCTCACACCTCCTGTCCATCTGCCACACATTACACACCGGCCAGGTAATATAATGAAGAGCTAAGGATGTGGTGCGGTAGAGGCCGTTCTCATACCTCCTGTCCATCTGCCACACATTACACACCGGCCAGGTAATATAATGAAGAGCTAAGGCTGTGGTGCGGTAGAGGCCGTTCTCATACCTCCTGTCCATCTGCCACACATTACACACCGGCCAGGTAATATAATGAAGAGCTAAGGATGTGGTGCGGTAGAGGCCGTTCTCACACCTCCTGTCCTTCTGCCACACATTACACACCGGCCAGGTAATATAATGAAGAGCTAAGGCTGTGGTGCGGTAGAGGCCGTTCTCACACCTCCTGTCCATCTGCCACACATTACACACCCGGCCAGGTAATATAATGAAGAGCTAAGGCTGTGGTGCGGTAGAGGCCGTTCTCACACCTCCTGTCCTTCTGCCACACATTACACACCGGCCAGGTAATAAAATGAAGAGCTAAGGATGTGGTGCGGTAGAGGCCGTTCTCATACCTCCTGTCCTTCTGCCACACATTACACACCGGCCAGGTAATAAAATGAAGAGCTAAGGATGTGGTGCGGTAGAGGCCGTTCTCACACCTCCTGTCCATCTGCCACACATTACACACCGGCCAGGTAATACAATGAAGAGCTAAGGATGTGGTGCGGTAGAGGCCGTTCTCATACCTCCTGTCCTTCTGCCACACATTACACACCGGCCAGGTAATAAAATGAAGAGCTAAGGATGTGGTGCGGTAGAGGCCGTTCTCATACCTCCTGTCCTTCTGCCACACATTACACACCGGCCAGGTAATATAATGAAGAGCTAAGGATGTGGTGCGGTAGAGGCCGTTCTCATACCTCCTGTCCATCTGCCACACATTACACACCGGCCAGGTAATATAATGAAGAGCTGAGGCTGTGGTGCGGTAGAGGCCGTTCTCATACCTCCTGTCCTTCTGCCACACATTACACACCGGCCAGGTAATATAATGAAGAGCTAAGGATGTGGTGCGGTCAGAGGCCGTTCTCATACCTCCTGTCCTTCTGCCACACATTACACACCGGCCAGGTAATATAATGAAGAGCTAAGGATGTGGTGCGGTAGAGGCCGTTCTCATACCTCCTGTCCATCTGCCACACATTACACACCGGCCAGGTAATATAATGAAGAGCTGAGGCTGTGGTGCGGTAGAGGCCGTTCTCATACCTCCTGTCCTTCTGCCACACATTACACACCGGCCAGGTAATATAATGAAGAGCTAAGGATGTGGTGCGGTAGAGGCCGTTCTCATACCTCCTGTCCTTCTGCCACACATTACACACCGGCCAGGTAATATAATGAAGAGCTAAGGATGTGGTGCGGTAGAGGCCGTTCTCATACCTCCTGTCCTTCTGCCACACATTACACACCGGCCAGGTAATATAATGAAGAGCTAAGGATGTGGTGCGGTAGAGGCCGTTCTCATACCTCCTGTCCTTCTGCCACACATTACACACCGGCCAGGTAATATAATGAAGAGCTAAGGATGTGGTGCGGTAGAGGCCGTTCTCACACCTCCTGTCCTTCTGCCACACATTACACACCGGCCAGGTAATATAATGAAGAGCTGAGGCTGTGGTGTGGTCAGGGGCCGTTCTCACACCTCCTGTCCATCTGCCACACATTACACACTGGCCAGGTAATATAATGAAGAGCTGAGGCTGTGGTGTGGTCAGGGGCCGTTCTCACACCTCCTGTCCGTCTGCCACACATTACACACCGGCCAGGTAATATAATGAAGAGCTAAGGCTGTGGTGCGGTCAGAGGCCGTTCTCATACCTCCTGTCCATCTGCCCTGCCACACATTACACACCGGTCAGGTAATATAATGAAGAGCTGAGGCTGTGGTGCGGTAGAGGCCGTTCTCATACCTCCTGTCCTTCTGCCACACATTACACACCGGCCAGGTAATATAATGAAGAGCTGAGGCTGTGGTGTGGTCAGGGGCCGTTCTCACACCTCCTGTCCATCTGCCACACATTACACACTGGCCAGGTAATATAATGAAGAGCTGAGGCTGTGGTGTGGTCAGGGGCCGTTCTCACACCTCCTGTCCGTCTGCCACACATTACACACCGGCCAGGTAATATAATGAAGAGCTAAGGCTGTGGTGCGGTCAGAGGCCGTTCTCATACCTCCTGTCCATCTGCCCTGCCACACATTACACACCGGTCAGGTAATATAATGAAGAGCTGAGGCTGTGGTGCGGTAGAGGCCGTTCTCACACCTCCTGTCCATCTGCCACACATTACACACCGGCCAGGTAATACAATGAAGAGCTAAGGATGTGGTGCGGTAGAGGCCGTTCTCACACCTCCTGTCCATCTGCCACACATTACACACCGGCCAGGTAATATAATGAAGAGCTAAGGCTGTGGTGCGGTAGAGGCCGTTCTCACACCTCCTGTCCATCTGCCACACATTACACAGCGGCCAGGTAATATAATGAAGAGCTAAGGCTGTGGTGCGGTAGAGGCCGTTCTCATACCTCCTGTCCATCTGCCACACATTACACACCGGCCAGGTAATATAATGAAGAGCTAAGGATGTGGTGCGGTCAGAGGCCGTTCTCACACCTCCTGTCCATCTGCCACACATTACACACCGGCCAGGTAATATAATGAAGAGCTAAGGCTGTGGTGCGGTCAGAGGCCGTTCTCACACCTCCTGTCCATCTGCCACACATTACATACCGGCCAGGTAATAAAATGAAGAGCTAAGGATGTGGTGCGGTCAGAGGCCGTTCTCATACCTCCTGTCCATCTGCCACACATTACACACCGGCCAGGTAATATAATGAAGAGGTAAGGATGTGGTGCGGTAGAGGCCGTTCTCACACCTCCTGTCCATCTGCCACACATTACACACCGGCCAGGTAATATAATGAAGAGCTAAGGCTGTGGTGCGGTCAGAGGCCGTTCTCATACCTCCTGTCCGTCTGCCACACATTACACACCGGCCAGGTAATAAAATGAAGAGCTAAGGATGTGGTGCGGTCAGAGGCCATTCTCACACCTCCTGTCCATGTGCCACACATTACACACCGGCCAGGTAATATAATGAAGAGCTAAGGCTGTGGTGCGGTCAGAGGCCATTCTCACACCTCCTGTCCATCTGCCACACATTACACACCGGCCAGGTAATACAATGAAGAGCTAAGGATGTGGTGCGGTAGAGGCCGTTCTCATACCTCCTGTCCGTCTGCCACATATTACACACCGGCCACTGTCTGGGAAGTTAACGAACAGCAATTCCATCTTTAGGCCCTGTGCGCACGCTGCGTATTTTGCCACGTTTTTTGGTGGTTTGTTGCCCAAAACTGCATGCATTGTCTTCCCCAGCAAAGTCTATGAGAACTCAGACAGGCTGTGCACACGTCGCTTCTTTGTTCCTTGCAGTTTTTGTGGAAGGAAAAAGCAGCAGCATGTCACTTCTTTCTGTGTTTGAGGACTGGCAGATTAATCACCCGCTGGCTCCAGGTCAGCGGGGGATTGATCCCCGGTGTCTGGTCAGATGCTGGTCCCCATAAAAAGTCTATGGGGACCAGAATCCGGCACAAAGCAGTAGGAGCAAGCACTTCATACTCACTGATCACCGGCGCAGCTGTCACACTGCTCCTGCGGCCTCTCATTCTTCTTCCTGAGCCGCTCATTAGGCTCATACATATTCACGGCTTCCCCTGCCCACTGGTGGCTGTGATTGGTTGCAGTCAGATGCACCCCCACACTGACTGACAGCTGTCTGACTGCAACCAATCACAGCCGCCGGTGGGTCTATATTGTACAGTAAAATAACAGCGTGCAGTCCCCTCAATTTTGATACCCAGCCAAGATAAAGCCTCACAACTGGTGGCTGGTATTCTCAGACTGGGGATGCCTATGGTTATTAGCCTGCCCCCAGCCTAAAAATATCAGCCTGCAGCCTCCCGGATCGCTGCATCCATTAGATGTGACAATCCCAGCACTTTACCTGGATCATCTTGATTGTCCTGGTGTGGTGGCAATGGGGGTAATAAGGAGTTAATAGCAGCCCATAGCTGCCACTAAGTCCTAAATTAGTGATGGTAGCATCTATGAGACCCCATAGAAGAGAGGAAATCCAGAAACAGCTTAATTAAAAGAAACTTTATTAAAGACAGTGGGAAAAAAAGGACACCCTGTCCATCACCGCGTCTCACACAGATGACACAGAGAAGCATCAATACAAACATTATATAAGTACACCCCATATAATACACAGCACAGAGAATATATAAGTACACCCCATATAATACACAGTGCAGAGAATATATAAGTACACCCCATATAATACACAGTGCAGAGAATGTATACACAGAGATATCCTCTTATGTCACTTGTGGGATTCTCTCCAATAGATGAAACGTTCATATTCAGTGGATGAGGAAGAATTCTCTGTGGAGCCGATATTGCCCCGAACTCTGTAAAGAAAAATGACCAATAATTAGTAATAATAATAATGCCACAAATTCCCATAAACTGCGTATAATGAATGTGCTGATAATCACCTGCTAATAAACACATCAGTATCAGTCACAGATCATTGTGGAATTCAGCCCTTTGTGATCTCTGGCTCCAGCTTTAATATCCAATGGGCTTCCCTTATATACAGTGACTGCTCCAATCCCCTCCTCCTGGATCTATCCCCCGCTCCATGCCTCTAACGGGAAAAGACAACAGGGACGCCGGGTGCTGCTCTGCGACTCCCCCCACAGAGCATTGCATTCCCCACCCCTTCCCCCAGGCAGAGCATCGCACCCTCTCCCCCCCTTCCCCCAGGCAGAGCATCGCACCCCCTCTTCTCCCCCCCCCCTTCCCCCAGGCAGAGCATCGCACCCCCTCTTCTCCCCCCCCCCTTCCCCCAGGCAGAGCATCGCACCCCCTCTTCTCCCCCCCCCCCTTCCCCCAGGCAGAGCATCGCACCCCCTCTTCTCCCCCCCCCCCCTTCCCCCAGGCAGAGCATCGCACCCCCTCTTCTCCCCCCCCCCCTTCCCCCAGGCAGAGCATCGCACCCCCTCTTCTCCCCCCCCCCCTTCCCCCAGGCAGAGCATCGCACCCCCTCTTCTCCCCCCCCCCCCTTCCCCCAGGCAGAGCATCGCACCCCCTCTTCTCCCCCCCCCCCTTCCCCCAGGCAGAGCATCGCACCCCCTCTTCTCCCCCCCCCCCTTCCCCCAGGCAGAGCATCGCACCCCCCTCTTCTCCCCCCCCCCCTTCCCCCAGGCAGAGCATCGCACCCCCTCTTCTCCCCCCCCCCCTTCCCCCAGGCAGAGCATCGCACCCCCTCTTCTCCCCCCCCCCCTTCCCCCAGGCAGAGCATCGCACCCCCTCTTCTCCCCCCCCCCCTTCCCCCAGGCAGAGCATCGCACCCCCTCTTCTCCCCCCCCCCCTTCCCCCAGGCAGAGCATCGCACCCCCTCTTCTCCCCCCCCCCCTTCCCCCAGGCAGAGCATCGCACCCCCTCTTCTCCCCCCCCCCCTTCCCCCAGGCAGAGCATCGCACCCCCTCTTCTCCCCCCCCCCCTTCCCCCAGGCAGAGCATCGCACCCCCTCTTCTCCCCCCCCCCCTTCCCCCAGGCAGAGCATCGCACCCCCTCTTCTCCCCCCCCCCCTTCCCCCAGGCAGAGCATCGCACCCCCTCTTCTCCCCCCCCCCCTTCCCCCAGGCAGAGCATCGCACCCCCTCTTCTCCCCCCCCCCTTCCCCCAGGCAGAGCATCGCACCCCCTCTTCTCCCCCCCCCCTTCCCCCAGGCAGAGCATCGCACCCCCTCTTCTCCCCCCCCCCTTCCCCCAGGCAGAGCATCGCACCCCCTCTTCTCCCCCCCCCCTTCCCCCAGGCAGAGCATCGCACCCCCTCTTCTCCCCCCCCCCTTCCCCCAGGCAGAGCATCGCACCCCCTCTTCCCCCCCCCCCTTCCCCCAGGCAGAGCATCGCACCCCCTCTTCCCCCCCCCCCTTCCCCCAGGCAGAGCATCGCACCCCCCTCTTCTCCCCCCCCCTTCCCCCAGGCAGAGCATCGCACCCCCTCTTCTCCCCCCCCCCTTCCCCCAGGCAGAGCATCGCACCCCCTCTTCTCCCCCCCCCCTTCCCCCAGGCAGAGCATCGCACCCCCTCTTCTCCCCCCCCCCTTCCCCCAGGCAGAGCATCGCACCCCCTCTTCTCCCCCCCCCTTCCCCCAGGCAGAGCATCGCACCCCCTCTTCTCCCCCCCCCTTCCCCCAGGCAGAGCATCGCACCCCCTCTTCTCCCCCCCCCTTCCCCCAGGCAGAGCATCGCACCCCCTCTTCTCCCCCCCCCTTCCCCCAGGCAGAGCATCGCACCCCCTCTTCTCCCCCCCCCTTCCCCCAGGCAGAGCATCGCACCCCCTCTTCTCCCCCCCCCTTCCCCCAGGCAGAGCATCGCACCCCCTCTTCTCCCCCCCCCTTCCCCCAGGCAGAGCATCGCACCCCCTCTTCTCCCCCCCCCTTCCCCCAGGCAGAGCATCGCACCCCCTCTTCTCCCCCCCCCTTCCCCCAGGCAGAGCATCGCACCCCCTCTTCTCCCCCCCCCCTTCCCCCAGGCAGAGCATCGCACCCCCTCTTCTCCCCCCCCCTTCCCCCAGGCAGAGCATCGCACCCCCTCTTCTCCCCCCCCCCTTCCCCCAGGCAGAGCATCGCACCCCCTCTTCTCCCCCCCCCTTCCCCCAGGCAGAGCATCGCACCCCCTCTTCTCCCCCCCCCTTCCCCCAGGCAGAGCATCGCACCCCCTCTTCTCCCCCCCCCTTCCCCCAGGCAGAGCATCGCACCCCCTCTTCTCCCCCCCCCTTCCCCCAGGCAGAGCATCGCACCCCCTCTTCTCCCCCCCCCTTCCCCCAGGCAGAGCATCGCACCCCCTCTTCTCCCCCCCCCTTCCCCCAGGCAGAGCATCGCACCCCCTCTTCTCCCCCCCCCCTTCCCCCAGGCAGAGCATCGCACCCCCTCTTCTCCCCCCCCCTTCCCCCAGGCAGAGCATCGCACCCCCTCTTCTCCCCCCCCCTTCCCCCAGGCAGAGCATCGCACCCCCTCTTCTCCCCCCCCCTTCCCCCAGGCAGAGCATCGCACCCCCTCTTCTCCCCCCCCCTTCCCCCAGGCAGAGCATCGCACCCCCTCTTCTCCCCCCCCCTTCCCCCAGGCAGAGCATCGCACCCCCTCTTCTCCCCCCCCCTTCCCCCAGGCAGAGCATCGCACCCCCTCTTCTCCCCCCCCCTTCCCCCAGGCAGAGCATCGCACCCCCTCTTCTCCCCCCCCCTTCCCCCAGGCAGAGCATCGCACCCCCTCTTCTCCCCCCCCCTTCCCCCAGGCAGAGCATCGCACCCCCTCTTCTCCCCCCCCCTTCCCCCAGGCAGAGCATCGCACCCCCTCTTCTCCCCCCCCCTTCCCCCAGGCAGAGCATCGCACCCCCTCTTCTCCCCCCCCCTTCCCCCAGGCAGAGCATCGCACCCCCTCTTCTCCCCCCCCCTTCCCCCAGGCAGAGCATCGCACCCCCTCTTCTCCCCCCCCCTTCCCCCAGGCAGAGCATCGCACCCCCTCTTCTCCCCCCCCCTTCCCCCAGGCAGAGCATCGCACCCCCTCTTCTCCCCCCCCCTTCCCCCAGGCAGAGCATCGCACCCCCTCTTCTCCCCCCCCCTTCCCCCAGGCAGAGCATCGCACCCCCTCTTCTCCCCCCCCCTTCCCCCAGGCAGAGCATCGCACCCCCTCTTCTCCCCCCCCCTTCCCCCAGGCAGAGCATCGCACCCCCTCTTCTCCCCCCCCCTTCCCCAGGCAGAGCATCGCACCCCCTCTTCTCCCCCCCCCTTCCCCCAGGCAGAGCATCGCACCCCCTCTTCTCCCCCCCCCTTCCCCCAGGCAGAGCATCGCACCCCCTCTTCTCCCCCCCCCTTCCCCCAGGCAGAGCATCGCACCCCCTCTTCTCCCCCCCCCTTCCCCCAGGCAGAGCATCGCACCCCCTCTTCTCCCCCCCCCTTCCCCCAGGCAGAGCATCGCACCCCCTCTTCTCCCCCCCCTTCCCCCAGGCAGAGCATCGCACCCCCTCTTCTCCCCCCCCCTTCCCCCAGGCAGAGCATCGCACCCCCTCTTCTCCCCCCCCCTTCCCCCAGGCAGAGCATCGCACCCCCTCTTCTCCCCCCCCCTTCCCCCAGGCAGAGCATCGCACCCCCTCTTCTCCCCCCCCCCTTCCCCCAGGCAGAGCATCGCACCCCCTCTTCTCCCCCCCCCTTCCCCCAGGCAGAGCATCGCACCCCCTCTTCTCCCCCCCCCTTCCCCCAGGCAGAGCATCGCACCCCCTCTTCTCCCCCCCCCTTCCCCCAGGCAGAGCATCGCACCCCCTCTTCTCCCCCCCCCTTCCCCCAGGCAGAGCATCGCACCCCCTCTTCTCCCCCCCCCTTCCCCCAGGCAGAGCATCGCACCCCCTCTTCTCCCCCCCCCTTCCCCCAGGCAGAGCATCGCACCCCCTCTTCTCCCCCCCCCTTCCCCCAGGCAGAGCATCGCACCCCCTCTTCTCCCCCCCCCTTCCCCCAGGCAGAGCATCGCACCCCTCTTCTCCCTCCCCCCCCCTTCCCCCAGGCAGAGCATCGCACCCCCTCTTCTCCCCCCCCCTTCCCCCAGGCAGAGCATCGCACCCCCTCTTCTCCCCCCCCCTTCCCCCAGGCAGAGCATCGCACCCCCTCTTCTCCCCCCCCCTTCCCCCAGGCAGAGCATCGCACCCCCTCTTCTCCCCCCCCCTTCCCACAGGCAGAGCATCGCACCCCCTCTCTCCCCCCCTTCCCACAGGCAGAGCATCGCACCCTCTCTCTCCCCTTTCCCACAGGCAGAGCATCGCACCCTCTCTCTCCCCCCCCTTCCCACAGGCAGAGCATCGCACCCTCTCTCCCCCCCTTCCCACGGTCAGAGCATCGCACCCCCTCTCTCCCCCCCTTCCCACAGGCAGAGCATCGCACCCCCTCTCTCCCCCCCCTTCCCACAGGCAGAGCATCGCACCCCCTCTCTCCCCCCCTTCCCACAGGCAGAGCATCGCACCCCCTCTCTCCCCCCCTTCCCACAGGCAGAGCATCGCACCCCCTCTCTCCCCCCCTTCCCACAGGCAGAGCATCGCACCCTATCTCTCCCCTTTCCCACAGGCAGAGCATCGCACCCCCTCTCTCCCCCCCTTCCCACAGGCAGAGCATCACACCCTCTCTCCCCCCCTTCCCACAGGCAGAGCATCGCACCCTCTCTCCCCCCCTTCCCACAGGCAGAGCATCGCACCCTCTCTCCCCCCCTTCCCACAGGCAGAGCATCGCACCCCCTCTCTCCCCCCCTTCCCACAGGCAGAGCATCGCACCCCCTCTCTCCCCCCCTTCCCACAGGCAGAGCATCACACCTACTGCTGCACACTATTGCACCCAGAGACGGTGACCTACAATCCCTTTTTATTTCCCCTGAGGCTCATACATGATAAGCTCCATCAGATATTACCTCCTGTTATATCAGACCCAGGGCTGGAAACAGCAGAAACAGGGAAGAGGGGAAACATCCTGCTGCTTGTACGGCAACTGCGCACTGACTGCCGGGAACTACAGGCTCCTCCCACACAAGAGGCCGGTCACATGGGTGTGACGTCAGCAGAGGTCCTTCTGCCCACTGGGATCTAGCCTCTACCGTGGCAATATGGCGGCGCTTCCAATTTTTCAAGCGGACCGCCCAGGCACATGGTCACCTGTCTGAACAGGTCTAGTCCTTATCCTGTTCGTGACGCCAGATGTGAAGCCCCACAGGTGTAGTGTCGGTGCATTACCTTCAGGGACTCCACGCAGCTGGATCCTGTCACAGGTAGGAGATCTTCTTGGGACATACTAAAAAGAATGATGAAAAGGAATAAATAAAAAGAATGAGGGTAATAACTTATTAGATGTATATTATGTAGATGTATTAAAGGTTTCTTTGGCAAGTTACACATGGAATGAACATTATATATGAGCATTATAGGTGTGGAATGATCATGAAATATCTGTAGATAATAGGAGAATGAATGCATATGGCATATAACCAGGTGTATATTATGTTACCTGAGCATTATAGGTGTGGAATGATCATGAAATATCTGTAGATAATAGGAGAATGAATGCATATGGCATATAACCAGGTGTATATTACGTTACCTGAGCATTATAGGTGTGGAATGATCAGGAAATATCTGTAGATAATAGGAGAATGAATGCATATGGCATATAACCAGGTGTATATTACGTTACCTCAGCATTATAGGTGTGGAATGATCAGGAAATATCTGTAGATAATAGGAGAATGAACGCATATGGCATATAACCAGGTGTATATTATGTTACCTGAGCATTATAGGTGTGGAATGATCAGGAAATATCTGTAGATAATAGGAGAATGAATGCATATGGCATATAACCAGGTGTATATTATGTTACCTGAGCATTATAGGTGTGGAATGATCATGAAATATCTGTAGATAATAGGAGAATGAACGCATATAGCATATAACCAGGTGTATATTACGTTACCTGAGCATTATAGGTGTGGAATGATCAGGAAATATCTGTAGATAATAGGAGAATGAACGCATATGGCATATAACCAGGAGTATATTATGTTACCTGAGCATTATAGGTGTGGAATGATCATGAAATATCTGTAGATAATAGGAGAATGAATGCATATGGCATATAACCAGGTGTATATTATGTTACCTGAGCATTATAGGTGTGGAATGATCATGAAATATCTGTAGATAATAGGAGAATGAACGCATATGGCATATAACCAGGTGTATATTACGTTACCTCAGCATTATAGGTGTGGAATGATCAGGAAATATCTGTAGATAATAGGAGAATGAATGCATATGGCATATAACCAGGTGTATATTATGTTACCTGAGCATTATAGGTGTGGAATGATCATGAAATATCTGTAGATAATAGGAGAATGAACGCATATGGCATATAACCAGGTGTATATTATGTTACCTGAGCATTATAGGTGTGGAATGATCATGAAATATCTGTAGATAATAGGAGAATGAACGCATATGGCATATAACCAGGTGTATATTATGTTACCTGAGCATTATAGGTGTGGAATGACCATGAAATATCTGTAGATAATAGGAGAATGAATGCATATGGCATATAACCAGGTGTATATTATGTTACCTAAGCATTATAGGTGTGGAATGATCATGAAATATCTGTAGATAATAGGAGAATGAACGTATATGGCATATAACCAGGTGTATATTATGTTACCTGAGCATTATAGGTGTGGAATGATCAGGAAATATCTGTAGATAATAGGAGAATGAATGCATATGGCATATAACCAGGTGTATATTATGTTACCTGAGCATTATAGGTGTGGAATGATCAGGAAATATCTGTAGATAATAGAAAAATGAATGCATATGGCATATAACCAGGTGTATATTATGTTACCTGAGCATTATAGGTGTGGAATGATCATGAAATATCTGTAGATAATAGGAGAATGAACACATATGGCATATAACCAGGTGTATATTATGTTACCTGAGCATTATAGGTGTGGAATGATCATGAAATATCTGTAGATAATAGGAGAATGAACGTATATGCCATATAACCAGGTGTATATTATGTTACCTGAGCATTATAGGTGTGGAATGATCAGGAAATATCTGTAGATAATAGGAGAATGAATGCATATGGCATATAACCAGGAGTATATTACGTTACCTGACCATTATAGGTGTGGAATGATCATGAAATATCTGTAGATAATAGGAGAATGAATGCATATGGCATATAACCAGGTGTATATTATGTTACCTGAGCATTATAGGTGTGGAATGATCATGAAATATCTGTAGATAATAGGAGAATGAACGTATATGCCATATAACCAGGTGTATATTATGTTACCTGAGCATTATAGGTGTGGAATGATCAGGAAATATCTGTAGATAATAGGAGAATGAATGCATATGGCATATAACCAGGAGTATATTACGTTACCTGACCATTATAGGTGTGGAATGATCATGAAATATCTGTAGATAATAGGAGAATGAATGCATATGGCATATAACCAGGTGTATATTATGTTACCTGAGCATTATAGGTGTGGAATGATCAGGAAATATCTGTAGATAATAGGAGAATGAATGCATATGGCATATAACCAGGTGTATATTACGTTACCTGAGCATTATAGGTGTGGAATGATCATGAAATATCTGTAGATAATAGGAGAATGAATGCATATGGCATATAACCAGGAGTATATTACGTTACCTGACCATTATAGGTGTGGAATGATCATGAAATATCTGTAGATAATAGGAGAATGAATGCATATGGTATATAACCAGGAGTATATTACGTTACCTCAGCATTATAGGTGTGGAATGATCATGAAATATCTGTAGATAATAGGAGAATGAACGCATACGGCATATAACCAGGTGTATATTATGTTACCTGAGCATTATAGGTGTGGAATGATCATGAAATATCTGTAGATAATAGGAGAATGAATGCATATGGCATATAACCAGGTGTATATTACGTTACCTGAGCATTATAGGTGTGGAATGATCATGAAATATCTGTAGATAATAGAAGAATGAACGCATACGGCATATAACCAGGTGTATATTATGTTACCTGAGCATTATAGGTGTGGAATGATCATGAAATATCTGTAGATAATAGGAGAATGAACGTATATGCCATATAACCAGGTGTATATTATGTTACCTGAGCATTATAGGTGTGGAATGATCATGAAATATCTGTAGATAATAGGAGAATGAATGCATATGGCATATAACCAGGTGTATATTATGTTACCTGAGCATTATAGGTGTGGAATGATCATGAAATATCTGTAGATAATAGGAGAATGAACGTATATGCCATATAACCAGGTGTATATTATGTTACCTGAGCATTATAGGTGTGGAATGATCATGAAATATCTGTAGATAATAGGAGAATGAATGCATATGGCATATAACCAGGTGTATATTATGTTACCTGAGCATTATAGGTGTGGAATGATCATGAAATACCTGTAGATAATAGGAGAATGAACGCATATGGCATATAACCAGGTGTATATTACGTTACCTGAGCATTATAGGTGTGGAATGATCATGAAATATCTGTAGATAATAGGAGAATGAACGCATATGGCATATAACCAGGTGTATATTATGTTACCTGAGCATTATAGGTGTGGAATGATCATGAAATATCTGTAGATAATAGGAGAATGAACGTATATGGCATATAACCAGGTGTATATTATGTTACCTGAGCATTATAGGTGTGGAATGATCATGAAATATCTGTAGATAATAGGAGAATGAATGCATATGGCATATAACCAGGTGTATATTATGTTACCTGAGCATTATAGGTGTGGAATGATCAGGAAATATCTGTAGATAATAGGAGAATGAACGTATATGGCATATAACCAGGTGTATATTACGTTACCTGAGCATTATAGGTGTGGAATGATCATGAAATATCTGTAGATAATAGGAGAATGAATGCATATGGCATATAACCAGGTGTATATTATGTTACCTGAGCATTATAGGTGTGGAATTATCATGAAATATCTGTAGATAATAGGAAAGTGAACGTATATGGCATATAACCAGGTGTATATTATGTTACCTGAGCATTATAGGTGTGGAATTATCATGAAATATCTATTAACAAGATCAAAGACAAAGGGAAAAATTGCAATATCATTGTAGTAATTTCATATACTTCCTTTATGTATGGATAAATAAATGGAATAACTCCATCAACAGACTACAAATGATATATGAGTCCCAAAAAGAACCACATACACATAGGAGTATAAATTTCCAAAAAACATCGATTTTTATTAAACATATGAATGGACACAAATATAAAATCACAGGATTCATTTATCAAAAGGTATAAGGAGGACCTCTACCAAATATCCACGCCCCACAAAAGTAGATCTGTGTGTCTAGCTAGCGTAGAAATAAAGGACAAATAACATAATGAGTCCCATATCCTAGTTACAGCTACCAAAAATGTTCGCTGTCACCAGACATAATGCAGCTCCCAGCTAATCCAGGGAAAATGCCATCTAAAAAGATCATAGAGTTGGTATAAGGCTAAATTCAAGGCTTACCCATAAATTGGACAATAGTAGGAGCTCCAAACACACAGCAGTGGGGGGAAGGAATGCAGCTCCCAGTCCTGGACGCGTGTCGCTTAATGCTTCTTCAGCAGGATGGAGGCAGGGGCGGAAGTGCGCTCATTCCCCAGATGTCCGTACTAAATACCCATGTGTCGTTTAATTAATTAAACACCAGGTGATATGTGCGTGCCAGCGTGGCGCACGCGCAGTGAACAGCCTCAAGTGTTCATGTGAAACAAGCCACAGCATTCCAACTCCAACGCGCAGACTCCGGGAGAATTCTCCCACTGACGTCACCGAGCATGCGCATTGGATCAACGAAGGCCGTGAAGTGTCTTACCTACAGAGGACTGTCAGAGAGCGTGCGCCCAGAGACGCACACATCACCAGGAGGTAACCAGGGGCTAATGCAACCAAGATCACATCGTACCTATGTCCCAGATCGCCCAATATGTACTAATCAGCAAATTTTGAAACATAAACATAGCATAAAGAATGCGCAATATACTAAAGTCATACCACATACCCACTGTGACGGAACCGCATCAACCAGATAGAAATAATATCACTAGGTCATAATTAAGTCCCTACAATACAGTTCAATCCTTCAATAGTCCCAGATATAACTATCATAGAAAAACAGCCCAGCATAATATGTACAATATTTCACTATCATAATTGCCAGGAGGTTTCAAAAAGTCTCAATTAACGACCATAAATTATATTTTAGTCTTTCACCAGGGTTTAGAAATACAAGAAGATTAAAGAACAACTCTGCATTCCCTATATATATATATATTGTGAGGTAGCGTGGTCGGCTGCGCAGCAGAAGACACGGGATCCAGGCATCAAGGTTCACAGCATCCGGTTTAATAGTCAAACAAAAGTCCATAACATTACACATGGGCCTCTCCGGCAGAGAACTCAGGGAGTTGTGTTCACTCCCTCACACACTAAGCTTCCACGCCCATCTTTCTGTTTCCTTTTAACCCTGTAGGGAAACAGCATTAACCCCGGAGTGGAGTTACTTTCTATCATGGAGTGAGCACAACCGGGGCGAGACGTACCGGCCGTCATAGATAACCCCGGTCACAGTCTCACAATATATATATATATATATAATATATATATATATATATATATATATATATATATATATATATATATATATATATATATATATATATATATATATATATATATATATATATATATATATAAAAAACCCTGGGCAATTATTCTCTTATTAACCGTCAATACACAGCTATAGCAGTAATTCCATGAGAGCTAGTCTCCAGACTCTTCCAAATCCTGAAACAGTTTTTCACATGGTAGACTTTATATCAATGGTCAGATGGTATGCTTGAGGTCAAGGTTCACGACGAGCCGCAGAAAACCACCGATCACGAAGAAACACATGGGTACAGATTCATAAGATGAATAAATCACTATTAAAACAAGGAGAACAAACAAACACAATTAAAAAAGAATCAAAAAACACAATAAAAAACACCATAATAACACAAAGGGAATGAGATTAGATACTGCCTGAAAAGACACTGGGCGATTCTTAAGACAGATAAGATCTTGTCCCAGAATGTCTCTGAGAATCCCTTGATGACACCTCGGCGAGGGAAAAATCTCAGGGACATTCTGGTTGACAGCCATTATGTGGCACCTGTGTCTAATCCATTCCTTGTAAATGAAAACACTAACAAAGTCCCTCATCACCAATATATTAACCCCGACAAAGCCCTCCATGTCCGGCATAATCCACGGACCTCCAGCGTCGCATCCAGCTCTGCTGCATGAAGGTGACAGGAGCAGCAGAAGACACCGCCGCTCCTGTCACCTCCACGCAGCTAATAAAGGCAATAGCGCGATCAGCTGAGCTGTCACTGAGGTTACCTGGATCCAGCGGTGGATGCAGCGGTGGCCGCGGGTAACCTCAGTGACAGCTCAGCTGATCGCGCTACTCACCGCCGCTCCTGTCAGCTCCACGCAGCAACTGAGATGAGTAGCGCGATCAGCTGAGCTGTCACTGAGGTTACCCGCGGCCACCGCTGGATCCAGCGGTGGCCGCGAGTTACCTGACTGACAGCAGCTGATCGCGCTACTCACCTCATTTGTTGCGTGGAGCTGACAGGAGCGGCGGTGTATTCTGCAGCTCCTGTCACCTGCATGTAGCAGAGCTGGAAGCGACGCTGGAGGTCCGTGGATTACGCCGGACATGGAGGGCTTTGTCGGGGTTAATAAATTGGTGATGAGGGACTTTGTTAGTGTTTTTTATTTCTAATAAATTATTTTTTCGGGTGTGTGTGTTTTTGAAATGTCACTTACAGATTAATCATGGAAGGAATCTCCGGGAGACGCCTGATATGATTAATCTAGGACTTATTGGCAGCTATGGGCTGCCAATAACTCCTTTTTACTCCGATTTGCCAACGCACCAGGGCAAATCGGGAAGAGCCGGGTACAGTCCCAGAACTGTCGCATATAATGTATGCGGCAATTCTGGGCGGCTGCTGACTGATATTGTTAGGCTGGGGGGCTCCCCATAACGTGGAGCTCCCCATCCTGAGAATACCAGCCTTCAGCCGTATGGCTTTATCTGGCTGGTATTAAAATGGTGGGACCGCACGCCGGTTTTTTTAATTATTTATTTATTTATTTTACTGCACAGTATAGACATGCCCACTGGCTGCTGTGATTGGGTGCAGTGAGACAGCTGTCATCCAGTGTGGTGGGCGTGTGTGACTGCAACCAATCACAGGCGCCGGTGGGCGGGGAAAGCAGGGAATACGAGATTGATTAATAGGCGGCCGGCTTTTTCAAAATAGTAAAAGCCGCCGAAGTTTTTATAACAGCAGTGCAGCGCCGCGCCGGAGATCGGGGAACGGTAAGTATGAGAGAGGGGGGGGAACTGACCGACAGACAGCTAGAGGGACAGATAAGACAGAGAGACCGACCGACAGACATAGAGACCGACCGACGGACTGAGGGAGAGAACGAAACAGAAAAAGAAAAAAGACCGACATCACATGAAAAAAGCACAAAACGTACAGGGAGCAAACAGAGATGCGTCCGTGTCACTCGGACGTGCGCACAGACCCATTGACTTTCATTGGGTCCGTGCTGCGTGTTGCGTGCAGAAAACGGACATGCTGCCGTGCAAAACGCACACAGGTACGGACCACGGACACGGACAAACGGACATGCATCAAAAACGCACGTGGACCTTTTATCATACAATAACATTGGTGCACGTTTGGCCGTGTCTCCAGTATACACGGAAACGGACCAAACACGCACTTGTTTTACGGATGTGTGTTTCAGGCCTCACATAACATGCATTTAGCATGGTATACCAGGCATTCTCCAGCTGAGTGACTGAGAAGTTGTCATGACTAGTCATCATGGCAGCGGTCGCATCCACCTAAATGCCGAGAATGCTATTTATTACAGCATTTAGGGGGTTATTCCCCTCACCCCCTGGCGATTTTTGCTTTGAATTTTCGTTTTTCGGTCACCTTCTTCAATGATTTTTTTATTTTTTATGTCAATATAGATATATAAGGCTTCTTTTTTTGTGGGATAAGTTGTACTTTTAAATGAAATGATTCATTTTACCATGTACTATACAGGAAAATGGGGTAGAAAATCCAAGTGCAATGAAATTGCAAACACAAGTGCAATTTCACAATTGACTTTGGGTGTTTTATTAAAGATGTTCACTACATGGTAAAACTGACACGGCAGTATGATGTCTCAGGTAAGAACCAGTTTTTAGATAACAAACATGTATACTTTTATTTAAGCAGTGTAAAACAAGAGAATTGGACTCTTTTCGCCATTTGTCGCATCCCGTAGCCAGGGCTGGGACTCACCCGGTTCCCCTCAGTTCGATGGAGCCGGTTGTTAAAACAGCAGCCTGCTCCCGCAACTGGGAAGATCAAGAGCTGCAAACTGTCAGCCTTAGTCCCTGTGCGCACTGGAAAACGTAATTTTTTTAAGAAAATTCCACAGGGTCTGAAAGATTACCGCACCCGCGGTAAAAAACCTATAATGCTCAGGTAACGTAATATACACCTGGTTATATGCCATATGCATTCATTCTCCTATTAGCTACAGATATTTCATGATCATTCCACACCAATAATGCTCAGGTAACATAATATACACCTGGTTATATGCCATATGCATTCATTCTCCTATTATCTACAGATATTTCATGATCATTCCACACCTATAATGCTCAGGTAACATAATATACACCTGGTTATATGCCATATGCATTCATTCTCCTATTATCTACAGATATTTCATGATCATTCCACACCTATAATGCTCAGGTAACATAATATACACCTGGTTATATGCCATATACGTTCATTCTTCTGTAATCTACAGATATTTCATGATCATTCCACACCTATAATGCTCAGGTAACATAATATACACCTGGTTATATGCCATATGTCTTCATTCTCCTATTATCTACAGATATTTCATGATCATTCCACACCTATAATGCTCAGGTAACATAATATACACCTGGTTATATGCCATATGCATTCATTCTCCTATTATCTACAGATATTTCATGATCATTCCACACCTATAATGCTCAGGTAACATAATATACACCTGGTTATATGCCATATGCGTTTATTCTCCTATTATCTACAGATATTTCCTGATCATTCCACACCTATAATGCTCAGGTAACATAATATACACCTGGTTATATGCCATATGCATTCATTCTCCTATTATCTACAGATATTTCCTGATCATTCCACACCTATAATGCTGAGGTAACATAATATACACCTGGTTATTTGCCATATGTGTTCATTCTCCTATTATCTACAGATATTTCATGATCATTAAACACCTATAATGCTCAGGTAACGTAATATACACCTGGTTATATGCCATATGCGTTCATTCTCCTATTATCTACAGATATTTCATGATCATTAAACACCTATAATGCTCAGGTAACGTAATATACACCTGGTTATATGCCATATGCATTCATTCTCCTATTATCTACAGATATTTCATGATCATTCCACACCTATAATGCTCAGGTAACATAATATACACCTGGTTATATGCCATATGTCTTCATTCTCCTATTATCTACAGATATTTCATGATCATTCCACACCTATAATGCTCAGGTAACATAATATACACCTGGTTATATGCCATATGCATTCATTCTCCTATTATCTACAGATATTTCATGATCATTCCACACCTATAATGCTCAGGTAACATAATATACACCTGGTTATATGCCATATGCATTCATTCTCCTATTATCTACAGATATTTCCTGATCATTCCACACCTATAATGCTCAGGTAACATAATATACACCTGGTTATATGCCATATGCATTCATTCTCCTATTATCTACAGATATTTCCTGATCATTCCACACCTATAATGCTGAGGTAACATAATATACACCTGGTTATTTGCCATATGTGTTCATTCTCCTATTATCTACAGATATTTCATGATCATTAAACACCTATAATGCTCAGGTAACATAATATACACCTGGTTATATGCCATATGCCTTCATTCTCCTATTATATACAGATATTTCATGATCATTCCACACCTATAATGCTCAGGTAACGTAATATACACCTGGTTATATGCCATATGCCTTCATTCTCCTATTATACACAGATATTTCATGATCATTCCACACCTATAATGCTCAGGTAACATAATATACACCTGGTTATATGCCATATGCGTTTATTCTTCTGTAATCTACAGATATTTCATGATCATTCCACACCTATAATGCTCAGGTAACGTAATATACACCTGGTTATATGCCATATGCATTCATTCTCCTATTAGCTACAGATATTTCATGATCATTCCACACCTATAATGCTCAGGTAACATAATATACACCTGGTTATATGCCATATACGTTCATTCTCCTATTATCTACAGATATTTCATGATCATTCCACACCTATAATGCTCAGGTAACATAATATACACCTGGTTATATGCCATATGTCTTCATTCTCCTATTATCTACAGATATTTCATGATCATTCCACACCTATAATGCTCAGGTAACATAATATACACCTGGTTATATGCCATATGCATTCATTCTCCTATTATCTACAGATATTTCATGATCATTCCACACCTATAATGCTCAGGTAACATAATATACACCTGGTTATATGCCATATGCATTCATTTTCCTATTATCTACAGATATTTCATGATCATTCCACACCTATAATGCTCAGGTAACATAATATACACCTGGTTATATGCCATATGCGTTCATTCTCCTATTATCTACAGATATTTCATGATCATTCCACACCTATAATGCTCAGGTAACATAATATAAACCTGGTTATATGCCATATACGTTCATTCTCCTATTATCTACAGATATTTCATGATCATTCCACACCTATAATGCTCAGGTAACATAATATACACCTGGTTATATGCCATATGCATTCATTCTCCTATTATCTACAGATATTTCATGATCATTCCACACCTATAATGCTCAGGTAACATAATATACACCTGGTTATATGCCATATGCATTCATTCTCCTATTATCTACAGATATTTCATGATCATTCCACACCTATAATGCTCAGGTAACATAATATACACCTGGTTATATGCCATATGCGTTCATTCTCCTATTATCTACAGATATTTCATGATCATTCCACACCTATAATGCTCAGGTAACATAATATACACCTGGTTATATGCCATATGCATTCATTCTCCTGTTATCTACAGATATTTCATGATCATTCCACACCTATAATGCTCAGGTAACATAATATACACCTGGTTATATGCCATATGCGTTCATTCTCCTATTATCTACAGATATTTCATGATCATTCCACACCTATAATGCTCAGGTAACGTAATATACACCTGGTTATATGCCATATGCGTTCATTCTCCTATTATCTACAGATATTTCATGATCATTCCACACCTATAATGCTCAGGTAACATAATATACACCTGGTTATATGCCATATGCGTTCATTCTCCTATTATCTACAGATATTTCATGATCATTCCACACCTATAATGCTCAGGTAACATAATATACACCTGGTTATATGCCATATGTCTTCATTCTCCTATTATCTACAGATATTTCATGATCATTCCACACCTATAATGCTCAGGTAACGTAATATACTCCTGGTTATATGCCATATGCGTTCATTCTCCTATTATCTACAGATATTTCATGATCATTCCACACCTATAATGCTCAGGTAACATAATATACACCTGGTTATATGCCATATGCATTCATTCTCCTATTATCTACAGATATTTCATGATCATTCCACACCTATAATGCTGAGGTAACATAATATACACCTGGTTATTTGCCATATGTGTTCATTCTCCTATTATCTACAGATATTTCATGATCATTAAACACCTATAATGCTCAGGTAACGTAATATACACCTGGTTATATGCCATATGCCTTCATTCTCCTATTATACACAGATATTTCATGATCATTCCACACCTATAATGCTCAGGTAACATAATATACACCTGGTTATATGCCATATGCCTTCATTCTCCTATTATCTACAGATATTTCATGATCATTCCACACCTATAATGCTCAGGTAACATAATATACACCTGGTTATATGCCATATGCCTTCATTCTCCTATTATCTACAGATATTTCATGATCATTCCACACCTATAATGCTCAGGTAACGTAATATACACCTGGTTATATGCCATATGCGTTCATTCTCCTATTATCTACAGATATTTCATGATCATTCCACACCAATAATGCTCAGGTAACATAATATACACCTGGTTATATGCCATATGCGTTTATTCTTCTGTAATCTACAGATATTTCATGATCATTCCACACCTATAATGCTCAGGTAACGTAATATACACCTGGTTATATGCCATATGCGTTCATTCTCCTGTAATCTACAGATATTTCATGATCATTAAACACCTATAATGCTCAGGTAACATAATATACACCTGGTTATATGCCATATGCGTTCATTCTCCTGTAATCTACAGATATTTCATGATCATTAAACACCTATAATGCTCAGGTAACATAATATACACCTGGTTATATGCCATATGCGTTTATTCTTCTGTAATCTACAGATATTTCATGATCATTCCACACCTATAATGCTCAGGTAACATAATATACACCTGGTTATATGGCATATACGTTCATTCTCCTATTATCTACAGATATTTCATGATCATTCCACACCTATAATGCTCAGGTAACGTAATATACACCTGGTTATATGCCATATGCGTTCATTCTCCTATTATCTACAGATATTTCATGATCATTCCACACCTATAATGCTGAGGTAACGTAATATACACCTGGTTATATGCCATATGCATTCATTCTCCTGTTATCTACAGATATTTCATGATCATTCCACACCTATAATGCTCAGGTAACATAATATACACCTGGTTATATGCCATATGCGTTCATTCTCCTATTATCTACAGATATTTCATGATCATTCCACACCTATAATGCTCAGGTAACGTAATATACACCTGGTTATATGCCATATACGTTCACTTTCCTATTATCTACAGATATTTCATGATCATTCCACACCTATAATGCTCAGGTAACGTAATATACACCTGGTTATATGCCATATGTCTTCATTCTCCTATTATCTACAGATATTTCATGATCATTCCACACCTATAATGCTCAGGTAACGTAATATACTCCTGGTTATATACCATATGCATTCATTTTCCTATTATCTACAGATATTTCATGATCATTCCACACCTATAATGCTCAGGTAACGTAATATACACCTGGTTATATACCATATGCATTCATTCTCCTATTATCTACAGATATTTCATGATCATTCCACACCTATAATGCTCAGGTAACATAATATACACCTGGTTATATGCCATATGCAGTCATTCTCCTATTATCTACAGATATTTCATAATCATTCCACACCTATAATGCTCAGGTGACATAATATACACCTGGTTATATGCCATATGCATTCATTCTCCTATTATCTACAGATATTTCATGGTCATTCCACACCTATAATGCTCAGGTAACGTAATATACTCCTGGTTATATACCATATGCATTCATTTTCCTATTATCTACAGATATTTCATGATCATTCCACACCTATAATGCTCAGGTAACATAATATACACCTGGTTATATGCCATATGCATTCATTCTCCTATTATCTACAGATATTTCATGATCATTCCACACCTATAATGCTCAGGTAACATAATATACACCTGGTTATATGCCATATGCGTTCATTCTCCTATTATCTACAGATATTTCATGATCATTCCACACCTATAATGCTCAGGTAACATAATATACACCTGGTTATATGCCATATGTCTTCATTCTCCTATTATCTACAGATATTTCATGATCATTCCACACCTATAATGCTCAGGTAACGTAATATACTCCTGGTTATATGCCATATGCATTCATTTTCCTATTATCTACAGATATTTCATGATCATTCCACACCTATAATGCTGAGGTAACGTAATATACTCCTGGTTATATGCCATATGCATTCATTCTCCTATTATCTACAGATATTTCATAATCATTCCACACCTATAATGCTCAGGTAACATAATATACACCTGGTTATATGCCATATGCATTCATTCTCCTATTATCTACAGATATTTCATGGTCATTCCACACCTATAATGCTCAGGTAACGTAATATACTCCTGGTTATATACCATATGCATTCATTTTCCTATTATCTACAGATATTTCATGATCATTCCACACCTATAATGCTCAGGTAACATAATATACACCTGGTTATATGCCATATGCATTCATTCTCCTATTATCTACAGATATTTCATGATCATTCCACACCTATAATGCTCAGGTAACATAATATACACCTGGTTATATGCCATATGCATTCATTCTCCTGTTATCTACAGATATTTCATGATCATTCCACACCTATAATGCTCAGGTAACATAATATACACCTGGTTATATGCCATATGTCTTCATTCTCCTATTATCTACAGATATTTCATGATCATTCCACACCTATAATGCTCAGGTAACATAATATACACCTGGTTATATGCCATATGCATTCATTTTCCTATTATCTACAGATATTTCATGATCATTCCACACCTATAATGCTCAGGTAACATAATATACACCTGGTTATATGCCATATGCATTCATTCTCCTATTATCTACAGATATTTCATGATCATTCCACACCTATAATGCTCAGGTAACATAATATACACCTGGTTATATGCCATATACGTTCATTCTCCTATTATCTACAGATATTTCATGATCATTCCACACCTATAATGCTCAGGTAACATAATATACACCTGGTTATATGCCATATGTCTTCATTCTCCTATTATCTACAGATATTTCATGATCATTCCACACCTATAATGCTCAGGTAACATAATATACACCTGGTTATATGCCATATGCGTTCATTCTCCTATTATCTACAGGTATTTCATGATCATTCCACACCTATAATGCTCAGGTAACATAATATACACCTGGTTATATGCCATATGCGTTCATTCTCCTATTATCTACAGATATTTCATGATCATTCCACACCTATAATGCTCAGGTAACATAATATACACCTGGTTATATGCCATATGCGTTCATTCTCCTATTATCTACAGATATTTCATGATCATTCCACACCTATAATGCTCAGGTAACATAATATACACCTGGTTATATGCCATATGCGTTCATTCTCCTATTATCTACAGATATTTCATGATCATTCCACACCTATAATGCTCAGGTAACATAATATACACCTGGTTATATGCCATATACGTTCATTCTCCTATTATCTACAGATATTTCATGATCATTCCACACCTATAATGCTCAGGTAACATAATATACACCTGGTTATATGCCATATGCATTCATTCTCCTATTATCTACAGATATTTCATGGTCATTCCACACCTATAATGCTCAGGTAACGTAATATACTCCTGGTTATATGCCATATGCATTCATTTTCCTATTATCTACAGATATTTCATGATCATTCCACACCTATAATGCTCAGGTAACATAATATACACCTGGTTATATGGCATATGCATTCATTCTCCTATTATCTACAGATATTTCATGATCATTCCACACCTATAATGCTCAGGTAACATAATATACACCTGGTTATATGCCATATGCGTTCATTCTCCTATTATCTACAGATATTTCATAATCATTCCACACCTATAATGCTCAGGTAACATAATATACACCTGGTTATATGCCATATGCATTCATTCTCCTATTATCTACATATATTTCCTGATCATTCCACACCTATAATGCTCAGGTAACATAATATACACCTGGTTATATGCCATATGCGTTCATTCTCCTATTATCTACAGATATTTCATAATCATTCCACACCTATAATGCTCAGGTGACATAATATACACCTGGTTATATGCCATATGCATTCATTCTCCTATTATCTACAGATATTTCATGGTCATTCCACACCTATAATGCTCAGGTAACGTAATATACTCCTGGTTATATACCATATGCATTCATTTTCCTATTATCTACAGATATTTCATGATCATTCCACACCTATAATGCTCAGGTAACATAATATACACCTGGTTATATGCCATATGCATTCATTCTCCTATTATCTACAGATATTTCATGATCATTCCACACCTATAATGCTCAGGTAACATAATATACACCTGGTTATATGCCATATGCATTCATTCTCCTGTTATCTACAGATATTTCATGATCATTCCACACCTATAATGCTCAGGTAACATAATATACACCTGGTTATATGCCATATGTCTTCATTCTCCTATTATCTACAGATATTTCATGATCATTCCACACCTATAATGCTCAGGTAACATAATATACACCTGGTTATATGCCATATGCATTCATTTTCCTATTATCTACAGATATTTCATGATCATTCCACACCTATAATGCTCAGGTAACATAATATACACCTGGTTATATGCCATATGCATTCATTCTCCTATTATCTACAGATATTTCATGATCATTCCACACCTATAATGCTCAGGTAACATAATATACACCTGGTTATATGCCATATACGTTCATTCTCCTATTATCTACAGATATTTCATGATCATTCCACACCTATAATGCTCAGGTAACATAATATACACCTGGTTATATGCCATATGTCTTCATTCTCCTATTATCTACAGATATTTCATGATCATTCCACACCTATAATGCTCAGGTAACATAATATACACCTGGTTATATGCCATATGCGTTCATTCTCCTATTATCTACAGGTATTTCATGATCATTCCACACCTATAATGCTCAGGTAACATAATATACACCTGGTTATATGCCATATGCGTTCATTCTCCTATTATCTACAGATATTTCATGATCATTCCACACCTATAATGCTCAGGTAACATAATATACACCTGGTTATATGCCATATGCGTTCATTCTCCTATTATCTACAGATATTTCATGATCATTCCACACCTATAATGCTCAGGTAACATAATATACACCTGGTTATATGCCATATGCGTTCATTCTCCTATTATCTACAGATATTTCATGATCATTCCACACCTATAATGCTCAGGTAACATAATATACACCTGGTTATATGCCATATACGTTCATTCTCCTATTATCTACAGATATTTCATGATCATTCCACACCTATAATGCTCAGGTAACATAATATACACCTGGTTATATGCCATATGCATTCATTCTCCTATTATCTACAGATATTTCATGGTCATTCCACACCTATAATGCTCAGGTAACGTAATATACTCCTGGTTATATGCCATATGCATTCATTTTCCTATTATCTACAGATATTTCATGATCATTCCACACCTATAATGCTCAGGTAACATAATATACACCTGGTTATATGGCATATGCATTCATTCTCCTATTATCTACAGATATTTCATGATCATTCCACACCTATAATGCTCAGGTAACATAATATACACCTGGTTATATGCCATATGCGTTCATTCTCCTATTATCTACAGATATTTCATAATCATTCCACACCTATAATGCTCAGGTAACATAATATACACCTGGTTATATGCCATATGCATTCATTCTCCTATTATCTACATATATTTCCTGATCATTCCACACCTATAATGCTCAGGTAACATAATATACACCTGGTTATATGCCATATGCGTTCATTCTCCTATTATCTACAGATATTTCATAATCATTCCACACCTATAATGCTCAGGTGACATAATATACACCTGGTTATATGCCATATACGTTCATTCTCCTATTATCTACAGATATTTCATGATCATTCCACACCTATAATGCTCAGGTAACATAATATACACCTGGTTATATGCCATATGCATTCATTCTCCTATTATCTACATATATTTCCTGATCATTCCACACCTATAATGCTCAGGTAACATAATATACACCTGGTTATATGCCATATGCGTTCATTCTCCTATTATCTACAGATATTTCATAATCATTCCACACCTATAATGCTCAGGTGACATAATATACACCTGGTTATATGGGATATGTGTTTATTCTATTATTATCTACAGATATTTCATGTTCATTCCATGTGTAACTTGCCCAAGAAACCTTTTATACATCTACATAATATACACCTAATAAGTTATTATCTTCATTCTTTTTATTTATTCCTTTTCATCATTCTTTTTAGTATGTCCCGATCTTCTTGTCGTGACGCCACTCTCAGTATTGCGGCCAGTAGGGACCGCCACTGCAGGTTGAGGGTCGCCTGGGGCTGATGGTGAGTGCAGTTAGTTGGAATAGCCTCCTGAGAGTGAGGCAAGCCCCAGGGCCCGATGTAGGTGCGTAGTACCACAAGGCGCAGAATAACTCCACACAGGCAGAATGTCTTTCAGGGTTTTTACTCACTTCAGGTGGCAGGGTGAGTAACCCGGGCGTAGCTGGGATGAACCAGGCGGGAACCAGGTGTCCTTCAGGCTGACTTGTGAGGGTGACTACTAACTCGCCTTCCTTAGCCCTTGGTGGTTTGGGGTGACCCCGACTTTGAGTCCCTATGGGGGTCACCCAGGGAAGTTGCTGAAGCCTCACTCCCCTTCGTTTGCCGTGTGCTTGTTGCCTGGGCCAGATCACTCCAGCTTCTTGCCTCCTGTGAGCTATGGGCCCTAACTGTGGCTACGTGGCTGCGGCTTTTGTGGTGTTGTGGCGTGGGCTTTGAGAGCCCCACACCGGCAGGTTTAGCAAAAGAAAGCTGGATCTATCTCCGCTTCGGGATCTGCCGCCCGTTTGGGCCTGGTACTCTCTAGCAGTCTCCTTACTTCCCACTCCGTTGCTCTCTCTCTAGCTGAAGATGGATTTCGGGTAGCACTCCTAGTTGACCGTTCTCCCCCGTCAGTAGCCACTGCGCGGGCGCTGTTAGACAGCAACAGCCCCACAGGTCTGCTCCTCACTGAGCCCTATGGAGTTCTGCTCTAACTGACTCACTGCCCCTCCTCTCCTGTTCTTGCCTACGCCACCTAGCAACCAGATTCTCTTACCACACCCCTTGAGAGGAGATGGAGGCTTTTGGCCCCCTCCACTATTCCAGTGAAGGTCAAGGCTTTTCCCCCTCCTGGGATCCCCAGGGGTCCTCTCATGGGTACATGTGTGAGAGCTGATTACTATGCGCCTGTGTTCCACACCCCTGTCAGCCTTCTGGATTACCTGTATTGTACTGTCCCCAGCATGGGTGCAGTACTCAGTGGTGCCTGACCAGGTCAGGGGCGCCACATCACTTTCTGACCAATCACGCACTGTCTTCTACTCGGAACTAGTAAAGCCCCGCCCCCTTCCTCTCCTGGAGGCCGCCGCCGCCATTTTTGTGGTTGGAGGCTGCTGGTTTCTGGTGAGTTTTTGGTCTTTCTGGACGCTGTAGTGTAAATTCTGGCAGGAAGTGACGGCTGTGAGAGAAGAGGGTGACTGCGGTTTATTGGGGGCCGTGACGGGAGCTGAGGCTGGAGAAGGTGTGAGCACCACGGGAAGCAACAGCTGGAGATAAGCAGCCGGAGCCGCCCAGTGCAGGTCATGCTCCAGCAATGCGGGGAGCGCCACACCTCTGCTTTCTGTCAGTGACTGGACACAGTCCTAAAGCTGCAGCTGTGCTGAGCCCCCAGTCTCCAAGGGGCATTTTTGGGTATGTTGCTAGGCAACAAATAACCCCTTTTCACTCATTTAATCCCTTAAAGGGGTTGTCTTGTGAAAAGTTGTCGCCGATCCTCAGAATCTTCGGAATAGCTGATTACTTGTAGATCACGGTTGTCCAACTGCCGGGAGCCAAACTGACGGTAAGAACGGGGGAGAGAAGAGCGGCGGTGCTCACGCCTGACCACCGCCATGTTCCTTCACTCCGGGGCCGCTGAGCTCTGCAGTCGTCTCTCCTTTACAAGTGAGGTAAAAAGCTTCCCAATCAGGGGGGTCCCTGCGGTCGGAACGCCTCCGATCAATGACTGACCACCGGACAAAGCCCTTTAGTAATGTAAAGGATGAACTTGGGCATTTCTTCTACTTCAGAGGGGTTCTTGTGAGATGACCGTGAGGTTCTGGGGACCACTCGCCCCGCTTTCCTGATCCTCATTCCTTCTCATGCCCACTGCCTCTGCATGGACTGACAGCAGCGCTCCCTACCTCCTCCACCCGTCCCATAGAGAATGGTGAGAAGGGTCAGGATCCCGCTCTGTAGATCATAGTGACCCTCCGAGATGAGACCTTCACCTCCTTTATGGATGGTGGGTCAGTGTCTTTTGTAGGAACCCCCCCCCCCCATTATGACATGATGACCTGATGACCTATCTCCTTGGGGTTCTGACTTCTGGGGGGCCTCCGCTGATCCTGTGTATGACGAGGCCACCGCGCTGATTCCCACCCTTGTATATTTTACACGTTTGGTAACTTTGCAGACAGTGACCATGACTTCTGTTTCCTTTAGATTCTCGCCTCATAAAGAAGATGAATTTCCCGCCGCTCATCACCTTCACTAAGGCTCGGGAGAAGTCCGACTTCTGGGAAAACGGAGAACAAAGAACAAAGTCTTCACTCCGGAGGAGAGAGGGGAAGATCTCCGGTGAGGAGGCGAAAACCTTCTATGAGAGTCTCCTATCAAGTGAAGGGGAGGCGGCCAAGAAACCTCAGAGACGTAAGCGGGTCACCCCCTCCTCACGTGAGAGGGCAGCTCCTTCACAGCACAGGCCGCCCGCGACCGCCGCGCCGGGCACTGACCTACTGCACGGCCACCGGCTACTAAACTGCTCACAACATGGAGACCTGAAGGGTGTGAGACGCCTCCTGGAGGAGGAGGGCTGCGACCTCAACTTTCAGGATGGTTATTACTGGACGGCTCTGATGTGCGCCGCGTACGCTGGGAAGAAGGATGTGGTGGGGTACCTGCTAAAGAGGGGCGCAGCCTGGATCGGGGTATGCGAAACTAAGGGAAAGGACGCTTTGGCTTTAGCGGAAGAGGCCGGTCATAGGGACGTGGTACAGATGCTACAGGATTCCCTGAAAGGTCAACCTCAAGACCGAACTCCAAGGTGCGTGATGATGGGACCACGTGGGGCGGGAATGAGGGCGCCAACGGCAACATCCTGGTTTCGGAAATGTTTTGTCAGTAGTTAGGTCACTCAATGGTGATGCATATTAGTGACATAAGATCCAGCAGTTTTGTGTACTCTGTGCCGTATCGTTAGTATTGGGGAGGGGGGTCCCACACTTTGATTTGGAAACTTTGTTCAAGAGGGAGGGGGGCACCGTAAAAATGTGTGGGGAACATTTTATATATATATATATATATTATATTATATTATATTATATTATATTATATTATATTATATTTTTTATATATATATATATATATATATATATATATATATATATATATATATAAAAACATCAGTAAAGAAAGATCTTCAAATTGGCCATTTTCCATATCAGAAAATAGATTAGGAAAGACGAGAGTATCTGGTATTGGCATATTCGGGAAAAGTCCAATATTTTCAAATATAAAATTGGTAAACATAAATGTGAGATAAAAAGGGTAACAGTGGAATCCCAACACCCCCCCTCACCCTCCCCCCCCCCAAAATAAAAATATATAATTTTTTTTATCGCACAATGACCAGTGTAAAAACAAAACCCATGAAACAGTGGTAAAAAAAAAAATTCCTTCCATCTTTCCACCACTCTTGGGATTTTTTTTTCCCATTTTTCAGTGCATTGTAGACGTCATCCAAGACTACATAAGAAAGTAGTTCTGGCTTTTGCAGGGAAGGAAGGAAAAAATGAAAATGATTGAGGAGTGGAGGGAAATGGCCACATCAGGAGAGGTGGAAGCGCCCGTCTAGGGTTAGATGCCCACACCTGTGCTCTTGGAGGCAGAAATCCGCCCCTGTATACAGGTCACTCCCTTCCCCTTGATCTAGGATCTCAGAAGCCAGAACTTCAGCTTACCACATCTATAACTACAGTTTTAGGTAATAAATATGGATGGCAGGCAGCCCCTTAATGGCCACGGGCCGTAAAATTACGTCCTAGCGGTCATAATGTTACTGTCTGCTGGTGGCAGCATGCCGCGATCGGCACACATCTCAGCTGATTTTCACAGCTGAGATGTGTGCCTGCTAGGCACGAGCAGAATCGTTATCTGCTCGTGCCGTTTAACCCCTTAAATGGCGCTGTCAATACGTGACAGCGCCATTTTAAGCGCGATCGTGGTAAACTTTTACTTACCGCCCGATACCGGAAGTCACGTGACGCGATCACGTGACTTACGATAGTTGTCATGGTAGCACAGGGTCATGTGATGACTCCTGTACTACATATGAATTGCTTTCACTTTCGCTGTGCCAGCGGCACAGCAAAAGAGAAAGAGAGCGTATCTGCTGTTTACAGCTGTATAGCTGTGATCAGCAGATTGTGCAGAGCGATCGGAATGCTGATCGCAATAGCCCCCTAGGGGGACTAGTAAAATAAAAAAAAAAAGTTAAAAGAAAAGTTTTAAAAAAAACCCCCAAAAAACTAAGTTCAAATCACCCCCCATTCGCCCCATTGAAAATTAAAGGGTTAAAAAAATAAAAAATATACACACATTTGGTATCGCCGCGTTCAGAAACGCCCGATCTATCAAAGTATAAAATCAATTAATCTGATCAGTAAACGGCGTAGCATCAAAAAAATTCCAAACGCCAAAACGACGTTTTTTTGTCGCCACAACTTTTGCGCAAAATGCTATCAGAGGCGATCAAAACGTAGCATCTGCGCAAAAATGGTACCGTTAAAAACGTCAGCTCGAGACGCAAAAAATAAGCCGTCACTGAGCCATAGATCCCGAAAAATGAGAACGCTACGGGTCACGGAATATGGCGTAAAACGTGCGCCACTTTTCTTTGTCGCTCCATTGGGAGACCCAGACAATTGGGTGTATAGCTTCTGCCTCCGGAGGCCACACAAAGTATTACACTTAAAAGTGTAAAGCCCCTCCCCTTCTGCCTATACACCCCCCGTGCCTCACGGGCTCCTCAGTTTTCATGCTTTGTGCGAAGGAGGCTGACATCCACGCATAGCTCCACATCTTGGTCAGCAGCAGCTGCTGACTAGGTCGGATGGAAGAAAAGAGGGCCCATAACAGGGCCCCCAGCATGCTCCCTTCTCACCCCACTCTGGTCGGCGGTGCTGTTAAGGTTGAGGTACCCATTGCGGGTACACAGGCAGGAGCCACATGCTGTTTTCCTTCCCCATCCCTTAATGGGCTCTGGGTGAAGTGGGATCCTAATCGGTCTCCAGGCACTGAGACCGTGCTCCCTCCGCAGCCCCTGGGGAATCTGCTGGATAGGAGCCGGGTATCGTCAGGGACAAGGCCCTGCTACTGTGAGGTACTCTGTGTCCCCCTGGGGGACCGCGCATGGAGCGCTTGTGCCATACACACTGCAGCACTGCTGGGTGTGTTAGTGCGCCGGGGACTACCGCGCCGGCCGCGCTTATTTGCCGGCCGCGCTTATAACTTTAGTCCCCGGCTTTTGCGGCCTAGTATCGCATATTCCCGCCCCCAGGCCTGCCAGTCAGGGGAAGGGCGGGACGCTGCACAGGACGTCAGCGCTGAGGGCTGGAGCATACTCTGTATCCTCCTCCCCCCTCACTCAGCTCAGTGGGGCATCAGATTCCCGCACTTTCTAGGGCACGCCCACGGCCCCCTCCTCCCCACAGAACGCCGGCAGCCATTCCTGTCAGCACTTCTGACGCTGGAGAGGAGAGACAACACGGCTCTGGGAGGCCCAGGCAGGGAATCTGGTGATCACACAACCGCTTTGAGCGGTCGGTAAGCAGCACCTGGGTGCTGGCCCCACTGAGTGCCGAAGTGTACATATATATATATATGCTTATATGCTATACATTTACACTGTACGGTCGCACTGTTGATTTTTGGCTATATACCCTCCTGGATTGTACTCAGAGGAGACAACAGCATGTCGTCCGCAAAAAGCAAGGGTGCCAAGGCACAGGCTTACTTTGCAACCTGTACCTCATGTGCGGCTATACTACCGGCAGGTTCCACTGACCCTCATTGTGTGCAATGCTCGGCCCCTGTGGCACTTACTCAGCCGGAGCCTCTGCTACTGGTGGCCCAGGTGGAACCACCTGCTTCCACTGTCCAGGTGACAGGGACGGAGTTTGCAGTATTTGCTGACAAACTGTCTGAGAGTATGGATAAATGGTCTGCTAAGATACTAGAAGCCTTACAGTCCAGACCGGTGACTCAGGCCACGGGCACTGTTCAATCATTGACCCCAGGCCCCCCTCAGTTGGAGCAGCAAAGTGCTCCTGGGGTGACCCATAGGTCCCAGGGTGAGGTCTCTGACACGGACCGCAGTCCCAGGCCGCCTAAACGGGCTCGCTGGGAAATTCCCTCGACCTCATCACACTGTTCGGAGTCTCAGCAGGAGGACTCTCTGGATGATGAAGCGGAGGTAGCAGATCAGGATTCTGATCCTGATGCCGCTCTCAACCTAGATACACCTGAAGGTGACGCCATAGTGAATGACCTTATAGCGACCATCAATCAGGTGTTGGATATTTCTCCCCCAGCTCCTCCAATTGAGGAGTCAGCTTCTCAGCAGGAGAAATTCCGTTTCAGGTTTCCCAAGCGTACATTGAGTACGTTTCTGGATCACTCTGACTTCAGAGAGGCAGTCCAGAAACACCGAGCTTGTCCAGATAAGCGTTTTTCCAAGCGCCTTAAGGATACACGTTATCCCTTCCCCCCTGACGTTGTCAAGGGCTGGGCTCAGTGTCCCAAGGTGGATCCTCCAGTCTCCAGACTGGCGGCTAGATCCATAGTTGCAGTGGAAGATGGGGCTTCACTCAAAGATGCCACTGACAGACAGATGGAGCTCTGGTTGAAATCCATCTATGAAGCTATCGGCGCGTCTTTTGCTCCAGCATTCGCAGCCGTATGGGCACTCCAAGCTATCTCAGCTTGTCATGCGCAGATTAATGCAGTCACACGTACGTCTGCTCCGCAAGTGGTGTCCTTAACCTCTCAGGCGTCGGCGTTTGCGTCCTACGCCATTAATGCTGTCCTGGACTCTGCGAGCCGTATGGCGGTAGCATCCGCCAATTCGGTGGCAGTCCGCAGGGCCATGTGGCTACGTGAATGGAAGGCAGACTCCGCTTCCAAAAAGTTCTTAACCGGTTTGCCATTTTCTGGCGACCGTCTGTTTGGTGAGCGATTGGATGAAATCATTAAACAATCCAAGGGAAAGGACTCATCCTTACCCCAGTCCAAACCAAACAGACCTCAACCACGGAAGGTACAATCGAGGTTTCGGTCCTTTCGGTCCGCGGGCAGGTCTCAATTCTCCTCGTCCAAAAGGCCTCAGAAGGATCAGAGGAACTCCGATTCATGGCGGTCTAAGTCACGTCCTAAAAAGACCGCCGGGGGAACCGCTCCCAAAGCGGTCTCCTCATGACTTTCGGCCTCCCCAAACCGCATCCTCGGTCGGTGGCAGGCTTTCCCGCTTTTGCGACGCCTGGCTGCCACAGGTAAAAGACCGTTGGGTGAGAGACATTCTGTCTCACGGTTACAGGATAGAGTTCAACTCTCGTCCTCCGACTCGGTTCTTCAGAACATCGCCGCCCCCCGAGCGAGCCGATGCTCTTCTTCAGGCGGTGTGCACTCTGAAGGCAGAAGGAGTGGTGATCCCTGTTCCTTTTCAGCAACAGGGTCACGGTTTTTACTCCAACTTGTTCGTGGTGCCGAAAAAGGACGGATCCTTCCGTCCTGTTCTGGACCTAAAACTGCTCAACAAACATGTAAAAACCAGGCGGTTCCGGATGGAATCGCTCCGCTCCGTCATCGCCTCAATGTCCCAAGGAGATTTTCTAGCATCAATCGACATCAAAGATGCTTATCTCCACGTACCGATTGCTCCAGAGCATCAGCGCTTCCTGCGTTTCGCCATAGGGGACGAACACCTTCAGTTCGTGGCACTGCCTTTCGGCTTGGCGACAGCCCCACGGGTCTTCACCAAGGTCATGGCAACAGTAGTAGCAGTTCTGCACTCTCAGGGACACTCGGTGATCCCTTCCTTAGACGATCTGCTTGTCAAGGCACCCTCTCAAGTGGCATGCCAACACAGCCTGAGCATTGCTCTAGAGACTCTCCAGAGTTTCGGATGGATCATCAATTTTCCAAAGTCAAATCTGACACCGGCCCAATCACTGACATATCTTGGCATGGAGTTTCATACTCTCTCAGCGATAGTGAAGCTTCCGCTGGACAAACAGCGTTCACTACAGACAGGGGTGCAATCTCTCCTTCAAGGCCAGTCACACCCCTTGCGGCGCCTCATGCACTTCCTAGGGAAGATGGTGGCAGCAATGGAGGCAGTTCCTTTTGCGCAGTTTCATCTGCGTCCACTTCAATGGGACATTCTCCGCAAATGGGACAGGAAGTCGACGTCCCTCGACAGGAACGTCTCCCTGTCTCGGGCAGCCAAGGCTTCCCTTCAGTGGTGGCTTCTTCCCACTTCTCTGTCGAAGGGGAAATCCTTCCTGCCCCCATCCTGGGCTGTGGTCACGACGGACGCGAGCCTGTCAGGGTGGGGAGCGGTCTTTCTCCACCACAGGGCTCAGGGTACTTGGACTCAGCCAGAGTCCTCCCTTCAGATCAATGTTCTGGAGATAAGGGCAGTGTATCTTGCCCTAAAGGCGTTCCAGCCGTGGCTGGAAGGCAAGCAGATCCGAATTCAGTCGGACAACTCCACAGCGGTGGCTTACATCAACCACCAAGGCGGAACACGCAGTCGGCAAGCCTTCCAGGAAGTCCGGCGGATTCTGCTATGGGTGGAAGCCACAGCCTCCACCATATCCGCAGTTCACATCCCGGGCGTAGAAAACTGGGAAGCAGACTTTCTCAGTCGCCAGGGCATGGACGCAGGGGAATGGTCCCTTCACCCGGACGTGTTTCAGGAGATCTGTTGCCGCTGGGGGATGCCGGACGTCGACCTAATGGCGTCCCGGCACAACCACAAGGTCCCGACATTCATGGCACGGTCTCAAGATCACAGAGCTCTGGCGGCAGACGCTTTAGTTCAGGATTGGTCGCAGTTTCAACTCCCTTATGTGTTTCCTCCTCTGGCACTGTTGCCCAGAGTGTTACGCAAGATCAGGTCCGACTGCCGCCGCGCCATCCTCGTCGCTCCAGACTGGCCGAGGAGGTCGTGGTACCCGGATCTGTGGCATCTCACGGTGGGCCAACCGTGGGCACTACCAGACCGACCAGACTTGCTGTCTCAAGGACCGTTTTTCCATCTGAATTCTGCGGCCCTCAACCTGACTGTGTGGCCATTGAGTCCTGGATCCTAGCGTCTTCAGGGTTATCTCAAGAGGTCATTGCCACTATGAGACAGGCTAGGAAACCAACGTCCGCCAAGATCTACCACAGGACGTGGAGGATATTCTTATCTTGGTGCTCTGATCAGGGTTTTTCTCCCTGGCCATTTGCCTTGCCCACTTTTCTTTCCTTCCTTCAATCCGGATTGGAAAAAGGTTTGTCGCTCGGCTCCCTTAAGGGACAAGTCTCAGCGCTCTCTGTGTTTTTCCAGAAGCGCCTAGCCAGACTTCCACAGGTCCGCACGTTCCTGCAGGGGGTTTGTCACATAGTCCCTCCTTACAAGCGGCCGTTAGAACCCTGGGATCTGAACAGGGTGCTGATGGCTCTTCAGAAACCACCTTTCGAGCCAATGAGGGATATTCCTCTCTCACGCCTTTCGCAGAAAGTGGCCTTCCTAGTAGCAGTCACATCACTTCGGAGAGTGTCTGAGCTAGCAGCGCTGTCATGCAAAGCCCCTTTCCTGGTGTTTCACCAGGACAAGGTGGTTCTGCGTCCGGTTCCGGAATTTCTCCCTAAGGTGGTATCCCCCTTTCATCTCAATCAGGATATCTCCTTACCCTCTTTTTGTCCTCATCCAGTTCACCAATGTGAAAGGGATTTGCACTTGTTAGATCTGGTGAGAGCACTCAGACTCTACATTTCTCGTACGGCGCCCCTGCGCCGCTCGGATGCACTCTTTGTCCTTGTCGCTGGCCAGCGTAAAGGGTCACAGGCTTCCAAATCAACCCTGGCTCTGTGGATCAAGGAACCTATTCTCGAAGCCTACCGATCTTCTGGGCTTCCGGTTCCCTCAGGGCTAAGGGCCCATTCTACTAGAGCCGTGGGTGCGTCCTGGGCCTTGCGGCACCAGGCTACGGCTCAGCAGGTGTGTCAGGCAGCTACCTGGTCGAGCCTGCACACTTTCACGAAACACTATCAGGTGCATACCTATGCTTCGGCAGATGCCAGCCTAGGTAGGCAAGTCCTTCAGGCGGCGGTTGCCCACCTGTAGGAAGGGGCCGTTTTACGGCTCTATTTCGAGGTTTTATTTTACCCACCCAGGGACTGCTTTTGGACGTCCCAATTGTCTGGGTCTCCCAATGGAGCGACAAAGAAGAAGGGAATTTTGTTTACTTACCGTAAATTCCTTTTCTTCTAGCTCCAATTGGGAGACCCAGCACCCGCCCCTGTTCCCTTCGGGCTGTTGTTCTTTGTGTACACATGTTGTTCATGTTCAATGGTTTCAGTTCTCCGAAATTTCTTCGGATTGAATTTACTTTAAACCAATTTATAACTTTTCCTCCTTCTTGCTTTTGCACCAAAACTGAGGAGCCCGTGAGGCACGGGGGGTGTATAGGCAGAAGGGGAGGGGCTTTACACTTTTGAGTGTAATACTTTGTGTGGCCTCCGGAGGCAGAAGCTATACACCCCAATTGTCTGGGTCTCCCAATTGGAGCTAGAAGAAAAGGAATTTACGGTAAGTAAACAAAATTCCCTTCTTTTCAGTCAAACTTCCGATTTTTTTTTAACCCCTTATATAAATGTAAATATACATGTTTGGTGTCTACGAACTCGCACTGACCTGAGGCATCACACCCACACATCAGTTTTACCATATAGTGAACACCGTGAATAAAATATCTCAAAAACAATAGTGGTATCGCACTTTTTTTGCAATTTTTCTGCATTTGGAATTTTTTTGCCGTCTTCCAGTACACTATATGGTGAAACTTTTGGTTTCATTTAAAAGTACAGCTCGTTCCGCAGAAAATGAGCCCTCACATGACCATATTGACTGAAAAATAAAAGTTACGTCTCAGAAAAAGAATAGCGAAAAAAAAAAACGGAAAGCGAAAAATCGGCCGGTCGTGAAGGGGTTAAGCAGCAAGAACTAATTAGGAAATGTTCCTGTTTAAAAAGCCGCATATTTGTCCTAGGAGTCTTTGTGGATATGTACACTGCACTTTTCTATGACCATCGAGTCATGCAAAAATTGTGTGAAAATCTGTTTCCTTGGAAAGGAAATTTTACTCATGTAGGTGGAAATTTAGGAACCCCAACCCATACCCCATTTCATTCAGGACCCTCGGCTATCAGCTAATTAGAGAGCTCTTGCCATCTCAGAGAGCCAAACCATATACTCACAACATTCAGCTATTCATTTAATGAAAAATTAAAGGGGTTGTCATAATGATGAGCGAGCACTACCATGCTTGATATTCTTAACTAGTGATGACCGGGCACTACCATGCTCGGGTGCTCAGTACTGGTAACTAGTGATGAGCGGGCACTACCATGCTCGGGTGCTCGGTACTCGTAACTAGTGATGAGCGGGCACTACCATGCTCGGGTGCTCAGTACTGGTAACTAGTGATGAGCGGGCACTACCATGCTCAGTACTGGTAACTAGTGGTGATCGGGCACTACCATGCTCGGGTGCTCAGTACTCGTAACTAGTGATGAGCGGGCACTACCATGCTCAAGTGTTTGGTACTTGTAATTAGTGATGAATGAGCACTACCATGCTCGGGTGCTCGGTACCTGAACATGGTAGTGCTCACTCATCACTTGTTATCACTTTAATATTGATGCCTCATCCTGAGGATTGATCATCAGTACCATATCGGTAGGTGAGCGACACCCGGCACCTGCACTGGTCAGCCGCTCCCTGTGCCGGCCGCAGCCAGATGTGCTTTGTTGCAGAGTAGAAGAGTCCAGTGCCATCAGCTGCATAGTGGCTGCAGCCGGGTACTGCAGATCTTCCACTATAATGTGCAGTACCCGTCTGTGGCCACTGTGCAGTTGATGGCGCTGTGCAGTTCTGTAACGGCTCACATCTCTCTGGCACCGGGCAGCTGATCGGTGGGCCTGCCGTCACCTATCTGGTATTGATGTCATGTCCTAAGGATGATCGTCCGTCACTATTACAGTACAGATGTACCCTTGAAATGTAATTCTTCAAGTAACCACAATGTCTGTTCTATACGCAGAGCAAATCCACCGGAAAGAAAATACTGCGACGTCTGCAAGACTCACTATCAAGAGGACAGCATCGAGACTCACAAGCGCTCCACCGTCCATCTCTTCAACACAAAAAAGAAGCTTCCTTCCACCTACTACGTCATCCCACAGCACAACATCGGGTATAGGATGATGCTGAAGGAGGGCTGGGACTCTGAGACCGGGCTCGGGCCCGAGGGCACCGGCAGGAAGTTCCCCGTACAGACCGTTCTCAAGAGGGACCACAAAGGCCTTGGCTTCCAAAGTAACGACAAGCCGAAAGTCACCCATTTTGCCGCTAATGACACTTTGGCAGTAGCCAGGCCGGAAATCACACACAGGAGAAGCGAGCGAGTGGCCACTGTCAGCAGGAAGGAAGAGAGGAGGAAAGAGGCCAAAGCCAAGGCCTGGGAGCGAGATTTGAGGACTTATATGAATATTGACCTATAGTATCGGTGCCGTTTTATGCTCCGTGTTGTTAATAAACCAATCTTTATAACTTTTTCTCCTAGTATTCTTGCAGGGTCTTCACCCGATTCTCACAGAACTGAATGGAGTGGGAAGCGTAGCCCAAGATGAGATATCATAATGGTATACACGTGGTCTTTCATGTTTTTGAATGAATCCCACATAATTATTCTCACTAATCTGCTCCCGCAACTCCTGCTAAAACAGTGCCCCGCACCCGTATAAAAATGGCCGCCGGCTCATTGGGTAACTCCGGACTGGGTTTGGCATATTCCAAGTGGTTGAGTTCAGCCTTCTGCCTCTGATGGATGTGGATTCCCCGTGCATGCGCTGCTCAATGGACACGCATGCAAATTACATGCCCTGTATGACTTAGTTACACGCATGTGTGAGATTTTGAGCTTGGAGTGGATATCGGGGGAGGTGGGCAGTTGTCAGGAGGTGCTACGTGCCCCTCTTGATCCACGTGCCACCTCATGCATACGTGCTTGAGCACTCTTTATGGTAACAGTAATATCGAGTTGGGGTTTAATTGTGGGACATTGTCCAGATCACCTTACCATTGACTAGGCAAAAAGCTGTTCCAGTCCGGCCAACCGGGACCTGCTCCTGCTTCACGAGAACAAGGACTTATATCCTAGTATGACTGGAACAACAGTTGCGCGTGCGAAGATAACCGAACCCTATATAAGTCTCATAGACTATAAATGGCGCATGCATAAGAACTGGAGGGGTCCCAGTGGTCGGACTCCCGGCATTTCACACTCCACCTAATTAGTGGTTTTACACTTTATTTGGGATGCTATTTCTAACTTGCGTTACTAATAAGTATACAGATTTCGGCTCATCTGTTGACGAGATCAGTGATAAATCCTTCACTACTGCAAAAATGACATCTTGAGCTCGCAGAGCCTACTTCCTCTAGAGTCGATGTTCGCGTCTTTGGCTGGACGGACGCAATCACACTTATCGGGGCAGCACACTCACTGGTGGTCGCCCTTAAGGCAATGCTTTGATGGCTAACCTGAACAACTTAACCACATTTTCCATCATGAGTGAATCATACAGGGTAAAGTAGAAAGTGTGACATATTGGGGGAGGGGGGGCAAGGCTGTAAAAGAAAAAATAACCATCGTAATAAACATTTCTCCACTCCTGACAAAAATGAAGCTTCAGCTCGTTCGCTCATCTATCGCCTTTCTCATCATTTTTTCTCTTTGGCTAACCG
>NC_134361.1:29039955-29119955 GCF_048569485.1 Anomaloglossus baeobatrachus
AATCATGATATTCAAGTATGTCAGGAAGCCCTCTCCTGGTGTCACCCCCCCTTTCCTTCACACAACTGGTTTAGCAACAAATCCCATGGCCATGTCCTGTGATATGGAAATGAGGTGGTGTGGGAACAATGGACACAGGATGACTCCCTGCCGTCACCCTGTAACAAGAGCTGTATCTCATTAGCAAGGCTATGGAAATAGCCAGACAGAACGACTCCAGTAAAAAATGGTTCATATCTCGCAAGCCATATTTCCGATAAATATGGCAACCATAAAAATGGTGTCTCCGCATGTGGACGATGCCGGCACCCCCTTTTTATGGGAGCAGGACATTGGGAAATGCCCCAGGCGTGATATCAGCCAATGGGGAACTGGCAGACAGGTCATGAGTCCCCTCGTTCTGTAGCTAAATTCATAACTGTCACAATGAGAGCATTGGCGTCCGCCTACGACGCTCCCAGGCAAAGTTATGGCCCATATTCCATGTTGGGATATTGTCCATAACTCAAGCCAGGGGTGGAGCAGTGCTCCCTGTGAGGTCACGAAGGTAGGAGGGGAACTGGATTTGCCCAGGTTGATAACCCTACTTCGGCCATTTTCCAGTGTTCTTCTGCTCGGGGGCCTGGTTGGGAAAGACCTGTGAGGGAGTTCCTGGAAACCTGGTCTACAGCGCCCCCCTGTGGCCAGACGCAACAAGGTAACTGCTGGAACTGTGTATGCCTGTTTGTAACCCATGCTTTGACTGTAACTGTACTCTGACATATGTATATTCTGTAGATTCCCTATTGTATATATTGTATTTTCTAGTGTGCTTTAGGCTGATTAAATTATATAATTAATCTTGGGCTGTTCTGTTATCTCGATCTTGAATCCCACGTCTGTGTGTTCGGCTAATAGTTACCGTGAAGCGGTTGGTGGCAGCGAATTGTGCCAAGGATTATTGTGGGGAGGCCAGTGAGATTCGGGGAGATTTTATATATTCCGCCCGCGGAGGTCGGGGGAATATATACCTTACTCTCACCGGGGACCCTTCAATAATCGGCATAAGTAGTATAGCGGCCTCCTTGCTTATTGTCGGGCAATTCCATAATTGGCCTGACTATAAGAGGGGCGCTAGAGAGCGCGTCACGTGCTCTGTCTGTCGGTCGGGAGGTATAAAGGAGGGGTGACCCCCACTTGTTACCCCCCGATTGTGACGTACTGGTAGCCAGCGCGGGGGATTTCTGAGTGACCCCCCCGGTGGTTTGTGACATATTGGTGGCATAGCGGTGGGATCGAGATAATAGTGTGTGTGAGTGTGAGACCCATACTCCCAGACACTAAAGACTGCCTGCAGCAGCTGTGGCTGCTGGGGTCTTCAGACTAGCTCAACACTAGAGTGTCAGAGTGCAGATACTGTAAGGTGTGTGGAGGCATCAGGTGTCAGTTCTGTGTCAGTGACCAAAAGTCTGCAAGAATGGCTGATGGCACCAGGAGCAGAGCTATGCAACTGGCCAATGCTAAGGCAGGAGCCGAAGAGAGGGAGGACGGTGCTGTGGACAGCAATGAGGAGGTTGCCCACGAGTCCTCCAGGAGCTCGACGCCAGAAAACCGTTCTGCCGAGGACATTGCGCAACCTGGCACTGCTGGACAAGATGAGGAGGAGCTCACCCAAGGTTCCTCAACGAGCCAGATGCCAGCCCTCCGCTCTGAAAGGGACAGTGAATCACCAGGCTCCGCAGCGTGCCGCAGATCACCACGTGCCATTCCACCGAGCCTGGGAGGCTCGGATAGCCTTCTCCAAATGGCTATGGCCCTTCTCCAGGCTGGAGACCAGAAGGGCTACAAGGAACTCCTGGCAGAGCGCAGGGCAGAGCGGCACGCAGAGCGTGAGGCTGCGGAGCGAGAGCGGCAGGCAGCGCGTGAAGAGCGAGAGCGAGAGCGACAGGCAGACCGTGACTACCAGCTGCAGCTAGCTCAGCTCCGGCCCTCATCAGCCACACGTGACCTTCGAGACACCAAACTTCCAAAGGTCCGTGTTGAGGACTTCCCAGTGCTGGAGAAGGATGGAGACTTGGACTCTTTCTTGACTGCTTTTGAACGGACTTGCTTGCAGCACCATCTGGACAAGGACCAGTGGGCCAAATACCTGACCCCCCGTTTAAGGGGTAAGGCCCTGGATGTCCTTGGGGACTTGCCTGCTGAGGCAGATCAGGGCTACGACACCATCAAGCGGGCCCTGATCCAACAGTACAACCTCACTCCAGAGTCCTACCGCAAGAAGTTCCGGAGCCTACAGAAGGGACCAAAGGACTCCTGGGCTGACCACCGGCGGGCACTTGCCCGAGCTGCCGACCACTGGACCCAAGGCCTGCAGCTTTCCACCGGACCGGAGATCCTGGACTTGTTCATCACGGAGCAACTCTTGTGGAACTGCCCTGAGGATCTCCGCCAGTTCATCCGAGACCAGAAGCCAAAGGGGTCCACGGCTGCAGCTGCCCTTGCCGATGACTACACCAACAACCGGGCCCCTGAGGCCAGGAGAGCGGCCACCAGCAGCACCTGGAGAGGGGGTAAGATGAATTCTGCGACTGCCCCACCTGCCCCTAGACTGCAGGGGGTGCCCCCCTCAACTCCCCTCTCCAGGCCCGTGGCGGAACCAAGACGGTGCCACCAGTGCAACCTACCTGGACACTTCAAGGCCATGTGCCCTCAGCGTCCCAAGGCCCCGGCTCCGTCCCCGTCCCAAGGGCCGCCCAAGGTGTATTGTGTGGGTGGGGGTGGTGGTAGGTCCCTGGACAGCTTCCAACCTGTCACCGTCGGCCGGTCTGTGACCATAGGACTGCGAGACAGCGCCTCGGAGGTGACTCTGGTGCGGCCTGAGATGGTGTCCCCCCAAGACTTGATCCCTGGAAAAACCCTCGCTGTCTCCGGGATTGGAGGCACTGACCCGGCGCTGCCTGTTGCTGACATTTATGTGGACTGGGGCGCAGGGCGGGGGGTGAGGGAGGTGGGGGTAACTGATCGGATCCCTGCAAACGTGCTACTTGGGACAGATTTGGGGCAGATAACCTCCCAGTTTGGGCCCCCCCCAAGGGCTGAACCTTCAGCCCGTACTGACATGACTCCTAACAATGTTAATGTGTTATCTATGAATGATGTAAGGGAGGAGGGAGTGAACTCTGATATTTCTGCTTGCATAGACACCATAGACACACACTCAGCTGCAGCTGTGACAGGGGAGGGGGTCAGAGAAAGGTGTGACAATGCCTCTACAAGTAACCAGCCTGTGAGCTGGGATCTGTTGCCCTCTGCAGGGATAAGCAGAGAGCAGGGTGCTGCAGGGGGAGGACCAGTGTGTGGGGTGGGGGCTACCACAGCAAATGTGGGGTCCCCAGAGATTTCACAGCGGGGTTCTGTTGCTGCAGGAGGGGAACAGGCAGGTGAGATTGGGGCCGGTCCAGGAGCGGAAGTGCTCCCAGGTAAGATCTCGGTGCATGGTTCCCCCACAACCGGGGTGTCAGGAAGCCAGGTAGGTCTGCCTGAACCGGCGACTTGGTCAGGAACGGAGGAGGAGCAGGCACGACCCACGGTCGCAGCGGCTGTGGCCGCTGTCACCCGCAGTGGGAGTGCTGGAAGCCAAGGGGCCTCCCGGAGGTCCGATAGCTCTTCCCCTTCTGACCAAGTGGCAGCCGAGTCAGGTGGAGGCCAGGACACAGGTCCCGGGGTACTGACCGAAGATGTGACAGTCTCGTCGATTCTGGCCACATCTAGTCAGGGGTTTCAGGCAGCGTTAGAAGCTGACGACAGCCTGAAAGCTCTTAAGGAGCAGGCGGCACAGCCTCCCTCGGACTCGGACCCGGAGCGAGTGGTCTGGGACCAAGGACGGCTGTACCGGGCCACGGTCCAGCAGGGTTCACCGGAGGCGTGGCCCAGGGACCGACAGTTGGTGGTACCCTATCCGTTCCGGACGGAGTTGTTGCGGATCGCACATGAGATTCCGATGGCCGGACACCTAGGGATCGCTAAGACCAAGGCCAGGTTAAACCAGCATTTCTACTGGCCAAAAATGGGGGCCGATGTGGCTGCCTACTGCCGTTCGTGTGAAACCTGTCAGAGAGTGGGGAAGGCGGGGCCACGCCCCAAAGCCCCACTGGTATCTCTGCCAATCATCGATGAGCCTTTCAGGAGGGTGGCTGTGGATCTGGTCGGCCCGCTGGCCATCCCCAGCAGCTCCGGGAAACGCTTCATACTGACGGTAGTGGACTATGCCACCCGGTACCCAGAAGCAGTGGCCTTGTCGTCCATTCGGGCTGACAAGGTGGCCACCGCATTGCTGGAGATTTTCTCCCGAGTGGGTTTTCCCCAGGAAATGCTCACTGACCGGGGGACCCAATTCATGTCCCAGCTGATGGAGGCCCTCTGTAAGCAAGTCCAGGTGCGACATCTGGTGGCCAGCCCGTACCATCCACAGACTAATGGCCTGTGCGAGCGGTTCAATGGCACCTTAAAGCAGATGCTTAAGATGTTGGTCGACTCCCATGGGCGTGACTGGGAGCGGTATCTCCCACACCTGTTATTTGCTTACCGGGAGGTTCCACAGGCCTCAACAGGATTCTCACCGTTTGAGCTCCTGTACGGGCGACGTGTGCGGGGCCCCCTGGCTCTGGTGAAAGAGGCTTGGGAAGGGGATTTGGCCACCCCTGGAGTGTCGGTTATCGAGTATGTCATGCGCTTCCGGGACAAAATGCAGGCCTTGACGCAACTGGTACACGACAATATGGCTCAAGCCCAGGCCGATCAGAAGCGTTGGTACGACCAGAACGCTTGTGAGAGGACCTACCAAGTGGGTCAAGAGGTGTGGGTACTGGTCCCCGTACCACAGGACAAGCTTCAGGCAGCCTGGGAAGGCCCATACCTCGTGTACCAGCAGCTCAACCCTGTGACGTACCTGGTCACCCTGGACCCTGCCCGTGGAAGGCGGAAGCCCTTCCATGTGAACATGATGAAGGCACATCATGAGCGGGAGGCATGTGCGCTCCCCGTGTGCAACCTGCCCGAGGAGGGAGAAGCGGAAACCCTCTTGGATATGCTAGCCCAGGTTAGGGCAGGCGGATCCATTGAGGATGTGGAGGTTGGCCACCAGCTCTTGGAGGACCAACGGTCCCAGCTGTGGGCCACCCTACACCCCTTCCGGGGGTTGTTTACCAACCAGCCCGGAAGGACTGACTTGGCTGTCCATCACGTGGACACTGGGGATCATCCCCCGATCCGGCGTTCAGCATATCGGGTCTCCCTGGAGGTGCAGCAACACATGCGCCAGGAGATTGACGAGATGCTGAAGCTGGGGGTGATCCAGGCATCCAACAGCGCTTGGGCCTCGCCTGTAGTCCTCGTCCCTAAGAAGGACCGAACCACTCGGTTCTGCGTGGACTACAGGGGGCTCAATGCGGTCACGGTCGCCGATGCGTACCCAATGCCACGCATCGATGACCTGCTCGATCAGTTGGCCGGGGCTCAGTACCTGACCATCATGGATCTGAGCCGGGGATATTGGCAGATCCCCCTGACTCGCAAGGCCAGGGAACGCTCTGCCTTTATTACCCCATTTGGACTGTACGAGTCCACGGTGATGCCATTCGGGATGAGGAATGCCCCTGCCACTTTCCAGCGGATGGTCAACACCCTGCTCAAGGGACTTGAAGGGTACGCGGCCGCGTACCTGGATGACATTGCCGTCTTCAGTCCCACCTGGGAGGACCACCTAGAGCATCTAGCACAGGTGCTCAGGCGGATCCACCGGGCAGGTTTGACCATCAAGCCGGGAAAGTGTCAGCTGGCCATGAGCGAGGTCCAGTACCTCGGTCACCGGGTAGGTGGGAGAACACTGAAGCCCGAGCCTGAGAAAGTGGAAGCCATCGCATCCTGGCCCACCCCCAGGACCAAGAAGCAGGTGATGTCCTTCTTGGGGACCGCCGGGTACTATAGGAGGTTTGTTCCACGCTATAGTAGCCTGGCAAAGCCCTTGACGGACCTCACCAAGAAGAAGCTGCCCTCTGCAGTCGATTGGACAATGGACTGCGAGACAGCCTTCCGGGCCCTAAAGGACGCCCTGTCCAGCCCGCCCGTGCTACAGGCAGCCGACTTCACGCGGCCGTTTGTAGTACAGACCGACGCCAGTGACTTCGGCCTCGGTGCGGTGCTCAGCCAGGTGGACTCTGCGAGCCAAGAGCACCCAGTCTTGTACCTGAGCAGGAAGCTGTTACCAAGGGAAGTTGCCTATTCCACGATGGAGAAGGAGTGCCTGGCCATAGTGTGGGCCCTGCAGCGTCTGCAACCCTATCTATACGGGCGCCACTTCATCGTGGAGACGGACCACAATCCCCTCAGCTGGTTGCACACCGTCTCTGGGACGAATGGGCGATTGTTGCGATGGAGCCTTGCGCTCCAGCAATACAACTTCACCATTCGCCACAAAAGGGGCCGTGACCACGGTAACGCAGACGGGCTGTCCCGACAAGGAGAGGTCGCGGACGGGCGCACGGGGGAACACCGGAGTGTGCTGCCCCCTAGCGCCCTCAAAAGGGGGGAGGTGTGAGGTAAATCCGGAGAGATGACGATAAATCATGATATTCAAGTATGTCAGGAAGCCCTCTCCTGGTGTCACCCCCCCTTTCCTTCACACAACTGGTTTAGCAACAAATCCCATGGCCATGTCCTGTGATATGGAAATGAGGTGGTGTGGGAACAATGGACACAGGATGACTCCCTGCCGTCACCCTGTAACAAGAGCTGTATCTCATTAGCAAGGCTATGGAAATAGCCAGACAGAACGACTCCAGTAAAAAATGGTTCATATCTCGCAAGCCATATTTCCGATAAATATGGCAACCATAAAAATGGTGTCTCCGCATGTGGACGATGCCGGCACCCCCTTTTTATGGGAGCAGGACATTGGGAAATGCCCCAGGCGTGATATCAGCCAATGGGGAACTGGCAGACAGGTCATGAGTCCCCTCGTTCTGTAGCTAAATTCATAACTGTCACAATGAGAGCATTGGCGTCCGCCTACGACGCTCCCAGGCAAAGTTATGGCCCATATTCCATGTTGGGATATTGTCCATAACTCAAGCCAGGGGTGGAGCAGTGCTCCCTGTGAGGTCACGAAGGTAGGAGGGGAACTGGATTTGCCCAGGTTGATAACCCTACTTCGGCCATTTTCCAGTGTTCTTCTGCTCGGGGGCCTGGTTGGGAAAGACCTGTGAGGGAGTTCCTGGAAACCTGGTCTACAGCGCCCCCCTGTGGCCAGACGCAACAAGGTAACTGCTGGAACTGTGTATGCCTGTTTGTAACCCATGCTTTGACTGTAACTGTACTCTGACATATGTATATTCTGTAGATTCCCTATTGTATATATTGTATTTTCTAGTGTGCTTTAGGCTGATTAAATTATATAATTAATCTTGGGCTGTTCTGTTATCTCGATCTTGAATCCCACGTCTGTGTGTTCGGCTAATAGTTACCGTGAAGCGGTTGGTGGCAGCGAATTGTGCCAAGGATTATTGTGGGGAGGCCAGTGAGATTCGGGGAGATTTTATATATTCCGCCCGCGGAGGTCGGGGGAATATATACCTTACTCTCACCGGGGACCCTTCAATAATCGGCATAAGTAGTATAGCGGCCTCCTTGCTTATTGTCGGGCAATTCCATAATTGGCCTGACTATAAGAGGGGCGCTAGAGAGCGCGTCACGTGCTCTGTCTGTCGGTCGGGAGGTATAAAGGAGGGGTGACCCCCACTTGTTACCCCCCGATTGTGACGTACTGGTAGCCAGCGCGGGGGATTTCTGAGTGACCCCCCCGGTGGTTTGTGACACCACCAATAGGTGACTATTCCAGGAAGAGGGACCTGGATAATAATAATGTTATTTTTTTTCATCATAGACATTAGTGCCTCATTTTCTGAACTGTCCATCCATGAGTAGTGACTCTTTCTGAGTAGTGTAGATGTTATGTGCTTAAAGAGGACCTGTCACCAGGTCAAAAATTCCCATTTTTTGTTCTTATTTTTTCCCCGTTCCTCCCCTGAATATTACATCTTTTTTTTTAATTTGCCAAACTATTACAGAGACTAGGGCTAATTTTTATGTTTTTTTTTTCCTGGGTGGGAAGGCAAAGCTCATCGTATTCTTAGTGGGGTGAGGGTGGGCTATCGGCTGCTCTACATACAGTAGTTACCCTGTGACCCCCCCCTTGGTGAAGACTATTAAAAATTAGAATGAAATAAAAAAGCCCATATCGCTAGAAAGATATGGTGGATTGAACAATAACAGCAAGCAGAATATTCAGGGGAGCAGCGGGAATAAAATAGGAGCAAAAACTGGTCGACCTGGGTCAATATAGTCGTCTTTGTCCAAACCCAAGTATCACAAGCTGCATAGTTAAATCTTGATGGGACAGGATCTCAGTAGGTCACCTTACTACGTCTCCGCATCTAGCTTTATTCTAGTAGCTATATATGGGAAATTATGTGAAAATACTACTTAGCGGCCACATCACAAATATGTCTAATAAAACATATAGGAACAGTGGTCAACGAAAAACCACACAAAAACAAAGTGGGTCATGTATTATCCTCATGACCACAGAGGTTTCTTCTAAGTAGAAGGTGGGCTTGGGTGACTAATGTATCACGTTCTTTCCGTCTGTGAGAGTCTTTCGTCTTAGTCCTGATGTACTTATTTCTATATATGATTTTTTTTCTTGATGCATTAAGCCCCACACACTGAAGAATGTATTTTAAAGAGAACCTTTTAACCTGTTAAAGTAAAGTATGGCCATAATGGCCCTGTTATACTGATTAATGGACATCGGTAGTGAAAAAATTCGTAGCCTGGTTCTTGTTTAACTTTTTAGATGTTTTCGTGCAATAGCCTATACGTGCATCCGGGCAGGAGTCTGGGTGGGGTCCTTGGCCCAGGCATGACCCCTTTGCATTTGTATGAGGGGCTTTTTAAATTTTGCTCTAGCACTGCATTTGCCGTGGGGGTTGTTTGTACACGTTCAACTCCCGGTGTAAAATGATGCCAAAGGCTGTGAATGCTCAGATTAACCTCCGACAGTCTTCAGTAAAATGGCGCACTCTGCTGTGGTCAGTCAGAAACTCTTTATACTTTGCCAAGTTCATTTTCATACCTTAAGGGACACAAAAAGGGCCTACCAGCTCTCTCTCTCTCTACGAGTCCAGTCCAAAACATGACTCCTGTACCTCGTTGCTGATGTTGCAGTCTTGTTGGAAGTTTGTGGTTATCCACCAACCATCCACTACTCCATCCATCTGGACTATCTGAGGTTGCACGGCACTCTGCAGTAAATAAGTGTCTTAAAATTACACTTCATGTACATATGGGCCCACTGCAACTGTTTCTGCTAGTGAATACTGTTTAGGGTAGGCTGAATAATGCACAACTGGAGGATCCTACACCTTAAGGTTCTCGGGACTTCAGAGGCACCAGCAGTTTAAATACCTGTTTGCTGCTTTGTAATGGCATTTTAGCAGCTGCTCTCTTAATCCGATGAGTTTTTCTGGCAGACATCATCCTCATTATGCTTTTATCTGCACAAAGCCATCTGTGCTGTGTATCAACCACAAATGTCTACACAGTACTATGGTCACTGTTACGTTGTCATGAAATATTTAACGTTTTCATACCTTGTCCAAGGCATATGATGCTTTTTGGCTGCAGAGAGATCTTTTTTCTTTCTGCTTGAATTCTGTGGCTGTTTAATGATGTGGAACATTTTTCTTAAGTAGTTTTCTTTTAATTGGGCTCAGCTGGCAAACGTATTAATTTCAATGATCCAAAGACCCTCAGACGCAAGACATCCAGGAAAAATATAAAATTAAATTTCTATGACACGGAAATGTAATTTGCATAATAGTTTGGAACGCGGTGTATGGCCAGTACTCTATGGTCTAACATATGTTTGACTGTGTGAAGAAATGATAATTCACCAATCGGCATTCAAGGGTTGTTCAACCATCAACCTACTTCCATCTAACGTGTATGGCCATCTTTGATACTTTACAGGAACCATCCAAGGAAGACTGGTGGTGACACAACCAGCGATGGTGAAAGCAGAAGTTGGAGAGTCGGTGACCATCACTTGCTCATTTACATCTGAGTTTCCTGCCTACTCTGTGACATGGACCATAGGATGCAATAGTACCGAGAAACTTCAGAATAATCCATGTTACCAACAGAGAGTAAACATCTCCTTCCCAGATGCTGTCCAGACACCAGACAGCTCACAAGTACCGACTTATGAGGGGAAGACTGCAATCACTATCAACAAGCTGACAGAGAATGACTCCGGAACGTTCTGCTGTCATATAAAGACTAATAAAGAGCCAGAAACCGGAGCTGGGACCAGACTGAAGGTCACAACGAGACCATCTCCTAAAGGTATTTGATGACAACGTAGTTTATAGCCGCATCCGTTCCATTGTAAGTGTAACTGGACCTTGGAATCCTAAATTAATCTGGGTGAGAGGCAAAAAAAACACCATTTTGACCCACGATTCTAGTCAAATTCTTTCTGTGTCAGTACAATTACGGTGATACCAAATTTTCATAATTTTTTTTTTATTTAAGGGTTGAAAATTTTCCAAATTTGTTCCCAATTTTTTTTTTTAAATTATTTTTCTGTCTTTGGAGCTGTATAGAGGGGTCCTTTTTTTCTTTGGTGCGCAATGCCATTTTGCCATATAATTGACTTTTTGATAACTTTTTATTCCATTGTTTTGGGAATGAGTGGTGATTTTTTAAAAAAAATATTTTATTATTTTTTTTAATTTTAATAGGGAAAAGTGAAGTGATTTGAATTTTTATATATTTATTTTTATACTTTTAAAAACTTATTATTTAGCTTTTTTAAGGGACTTGAAATATTTGATCACATACCACAATGCAATTGTATTACATTATATAGTGAAAATGTCCCCGGAATCTTAACCTGTAGCTGAACTTTATGGATGTGGGACCTTGGCATCATAGCGGGAGCCCACCACAACCCTCCACAGCACCTTCCACTGTGAAAGACAAAGATCTCGCTCTTTCCACTTACGTCGTGATGCCGGGAACCACAATACTGATGTCAGAGCTTAGTAACGTACGCGGCAGCCCTGAGTTAGTGCAAAGAGCGAGATCTCTGTCTTTCACTGAGAGAACGGACGTGGAGCGTTGGAGGATGTCACTCCCACTTTTGTTAGAAAATCAGGCCCTTTTGGTAGGCATTAGGGTTACTTATGAACACTTTTGACACTGACTTATATTTAGGAAAATCACCAGTCTGAGGCTCTAAACTCTTTTATTCAATAAAAAAGCAGCCTCAGATTAGTGACAGGCCCTCTTCCAATACATTAAAGTTTTAAATGTTCCCCGTACTTTCAGACAACTTGATCTCATTTAATTATTTGAATAAATAGAAAATCTGCCAATCCCCATAATTTAAAAATTATGTTTTATCCCTGAAGAATACTCCATTGGGCCGGCCGTGTAACAATGACCTGTTGTCAAATGTAATTAGTTTCCAGCTCCAGTGATGCTGATATTAATTACAGGATGCGGGGGCAGATATTTAGCTACAGGAAGTGGCAGTGGGTTTTTGCCTTTGTAGTGGAAATTGGGGGAGATCTTTGTCCCTGTTCAGGAAGTGGGGGTGGATCTTTGTCTCTGTTCAGGGAGTGGGGGCGGGTCTTTATCTCTCTACAGGAAGTGGGGGCGGGTCTTTATCTCTACAGGAAGTGGGGGCGGGTTTTTATCTCTCTACAGGAAGTGGGGGCGAGTCTTTATCTCTCTACAGGAAGTCGGGGTGGATCTTTTGTCTCTGCACAGGAAGTGGGGGTGGGTCTTTATCGCTCTACAGGAAGTAAGGGCTTGTCTTTGTCTCTGTGCAGGAAGTGGGGGCGGGTCTTTATTGCTCTACAGGAAGTGGGGGTGGGTCTTTGTCTCTGTACAGTAAGTGGGGGTGGGTCTTAATCGCTCTATAGGAAGTGGGGGTGGGTCTTTGTCTCTGTACAGTAAGTGGGGGTGGGTCTTAATCGCTCTATAGGAAGTGGGGGTGGATCTTTTTCTCTGTACAGGAAGTGGGGGCAGGTCTTTATTGCTCTACAGGAAGTGGGAGTGGGTCTTTGTCTCTGTATAGGAAATGGGGGTGTTTTTTGTCTCTAGTGGAAATGGAGGTAGGTCTTTGTCTCTGTACAGGAAGTGAGGGTGGGTCTTTATCTCTGTAGAGGAAGTGGGTGAACATCATTGTTTCTGTACAGGAAGTAGGAGTACATTATTGTTTCTGTACAGGAATCAGGGGTAGGTCTTTGTTTCTTTACAGGAAGTGGGGGTCTGCTCCTGTTTGAAAAACTGAATTCAGGCATAAGAGACAGGCAGGATTTCAGTTCAGGGCAGGTAAGCCTTTGGGCAATGGTTAGTGCAATGCAAAATGGGAAGTGAAGAAAATAATGTTCCCACACCTCCAGTAATTTTTTCAAAATTACAATATGATAGTGCTAGATGTTATGATGGGTGAAAACCCACATGTTAATGGGGGGCCCAGGCAACCAACACAAGAAACATGGGAAGTCCAAAAAGGGGGGCTATACATATATAATATGATATCATATGGCTGACAAAAAAGGGGGTCTCCAACCACTGCAAAAATCCAAGGGGGATTTTAGCTTGGTGGATCAAATACCATTGGCTGAATATATCGGTTTAAATATGTCAGGGAGGCAACATAGAGAGTCAGCCAAAGATAAATCAAATAAATCTCCCTAAGGGGTACTTTGCACACTACGACATCGCAAGCCGATGCTTGCGATGCCGAGCGCGATAGTCCCCGCCCCCGTCGCAGCTGCGATATCTGGTGATAGCTGACGTAGCGAACATTATCGCTATGCCAGCTTCACATGCACTCACCTGCCCTCCGACGTCGCTCTGGCCGGCGACCCGCCTCCTTATTAAGGGGGTGGGTTGTGCGGCGTCATAGCGACGTCACACGGCAGCCGGCCAATAGAAGCGGAGGGGCGGAGATGAGCGGGACGTAAACATCCCGCCCACCTCCTTCCTTCCGCATAGCTGGCGGGAGCCGCAGGACGCAGGTAGGAGATGTTCCTCGCTCCCGCAGCTTCTCACACAGCGATGTGTGCTGCCGCTGGAACGAGGAACAACATCGTAACATCGGTCATTTCCAAATTATGGAAATGACCGACGCTACACCGATGATACGATTACGACGCTTTTGCGCTCATTAATCGTATCAAAAAGGCTTTACACACTACGATATCGCCTGCGACGCTGGATGTGCGTCACTTTCAATTTGACCCCACCGACATCGCACCTGCAATGTCGTAGTGTGCAAAGTGCCCCTTAGACTTACCCATGACTCAAGTAGTCAGTCAAGAGTCCCACATCAACATAAAGACCCTCCAACGCGCGTTTCGCGGAACAATGGATGTTCTAGCTTCTTCTCTGAAGATCCATTACTGATTCTGTAATATCTCCTTATTTTTCCTAGGAAAACAGAATAAAGAAATTAAAATATATATTTTCTATGCAGTCATTGGGGCTGAAGCCTGTGTTATAGTTATCCTGATGGCTGTGGTTATTAGGAATCATCCCCGAGGTTTGTATGAATGTGTCTATAGATCTTTCTATGTGAAAGTCATTAACAATGAGCTCATGATGTACCACCAGTCATTCTGTCACATGTTCGTAAAGGCAGAAAGCATGGCAGAGGCTGGATGTTATACACCTGGTGTGAAGGAGTGAATACACTGCGGGAACTGATGTTATACCCCAGGGACAATGAGGCCGGATGTTATACACTGGGGACAATGGGGCTGGATGTTATACACTGGGGGGAATGGGGCTGGATGTTATACACTGGGGACAATGGGGCTGGATGTTATACACTGGGGGAAATAGGGCTGGATGTTATACACTGGGGGCAATGGGGCCGGATGTTATACACTGGGGGCAATGGGGCCGGATTTTATACACTGGGGACAATGGGGTGGATGTTATACACTGGGGACAATGGGGCTGAATGTTATACACTGGGGGCAATGTGAACGGATGTTATACACTGGGGGCAATGGGGCTGGATGTTATACACTGGGGACAATGGGGCCGGATGTTATACACTGGGGACAATGTGAACGGATGTTATACACTGGGGGCAATGGGGCTGGATGTTATACACTGGGGGTAATGGGGCCGGATGTTATACACTGGGGGCAATGGGGCTGGATGTTATACACTGGGGACAATGGGGCTGGATTTTATACACTGGGGGCAATAGGGCCGGATGTAATACACTAGGGACAATGGGGCTGGATGTTATACACTGGAGGTAATGGGGCCGGATGTTATACACTGGGGGCAATGTGAACGGATGTTATACACTGGGGGCAATGGGGCTGGATGTTATACGCTGGGGACAATGGGGCCGGATGTTATACACTGGGGGCAATGTGAACGGATGTTATACACTGGGGGCAATGGGGCTGGATGTTATACACTGGGGACAATGGGGCTGTATTTTATACACTGGGGGTAATGGGGCCGGATGTTATACACTGGGGGTAATGGGGCCGGATGTTATACACTGGGGGCAATGGGGCTGGATGTTATACACTGGGGACAATGGGGCCGGATGTTATACACTGGGGGTAATGGGGCTGGATGTTATACACTGGGGACAATGGGGCTGGATGTTATACACTGGGGACAATGGGGCTGGATGTTATACACTGGGGACAATGGGGCTGGATTTTATACACTGGGGGTAATGGGGCTGGATGTTATACACTGGGGTAATGGGGCTGGATGTTATACACTGGGGTAATGGGGCTGGATGTTATACACTGGGGGTGATGGGGCTGGATGTTATACACTGGGGTAATGGGGCTGGATGTTATACACTGGGGGTGATGGGGCCGGATGTTATACATCGGGGGTGATGGGGCCGGATGTTATACACTGGGGGCAATAGGGCCGGATGTTATACACTGGGGGCAATGGGGCTGGATGTTATACACTGGGGGTGATGGAGCTGGATGTAATACACTGAGGACAATGGGGCTGGATGTTGTACACTGGGGGCAATGGGACTGGATGTTGTACACTGGGGGCAATGGGGCTGGATGTTGTACACCGGGGACAATGGGGCTGGATGTTGTACACTGGGGGCAATGGGGATGGATGTTATACACCAGGGGCAATGGGGCCGGATGTTATACACTGGGAGCAATGGGGCTGGATGTTGTACACTAGGGACAATGGGGCTGGATGTTGTACACTGGGGGCAATGGGGCTGGATGTTGTACACTGGGGGCAATGGGGCTGGATGTTGTACACTGGGGGCAATGGGGCTGGATGTTATACACTGGGAGCAATGGGGCTGGATGTTGTACACTAGGGACAATGGGGCTGGATGTTGTACACTGGGGGCAATGGGGCTGGATGTTGTACACTGGGGGCAATGGGGCTGGATGTTGTACACTGGGGGCAATGGGGCTGGATGTTGTACACTGGGGACAATGGGGCTGGATGTTGTACACTGGGGGCAATGGGGATGGATGTTATACACCAGGGGCAATGGGGCTGGATGTTATACACTGGGGGCAATGGGGCTGGATGTTGTACACTAGGGACAATGGGGCTGGATGTTGTACACTGGGGGCAATGGGGCTGGATGTTGTACACTGGGGGCAATGGGGCTGGATGTTGTACACTGGGGGCAATGGGGCTGGATGTTGTACACTGGGGGCAATGGGGCTGGATGTTGTACACTGGGGGCAATGGGGCTGGATGTTATACACTGGGAGCAATGGGGCTGGATGTTGTACACTAGGGACAATGGGGCTGGATGTTGTACACTGGGGGCAATGGGGCTGGATGTTGTACACTGGGGGCAATGGGGCTGGATGTTGTACACTGGGGGCAATGGGGCTGGATGTTATACACTGGGGGTGATGGAGCTGGATGTAATACACTGAGGACAATGGGGCTGGATGTTGTACACTGGGGGCAATGGGGCTGGATGTTGTACACTGGGGACAATGGGGCTGGATGTTGTACACTGGGGGCAATGGGGATGGATGTTATACACCGGGGGCAATGGGGCTGGATGTTATACACTGGGGGCAATGGGGCTGGATGTTGTACACTAGGGACAATGGGGCCGGATGTTGTACACTGGGGGCAATGGGGCCGGATGTTGTACACTGGGGGCAATGGGGCTGGATGTTGTACACTGGGGGCAATGGGGCTGGATGTTGTACACTGGGGGCAATGGGGCTGGATGTTGTACACTGGGGGCAATGGGGCTGGATGTTGTACACTGGGGGCAATGGGGCTGGATGTTGTACACTGGGGGCAATGGGGCTGGATGTTATACACTGGGAGCAATGGGGCTGGATGTTGTACACTAGGGACAATGGGGCTGGATGTTGTACACTGGGGGCAATGGGGCTGGATGTTGTACACTGGGGGCAATGGGGCTGGATGTTGTACACTGGGGGCAATGGGGCCCAATGAAAATGTAGATATAAATTATTAAGATGCGTCTCCAATATATTTGTCAGTATTGTAGGTATGAAGATCAGGGCTTCTGGAAATAATTGTATACAAAAAGAAGCAAAGTCATTCATTTTTGCCAAAATTGCTCCATACCTCATAGCCAAAAAAGCTTTAAGAAATAGTCATAAGCACAAGTGTGCAAAAAAGAGATTCTTTAATGAACAGGCAATGATAAAACACAGGGTATGGGTATATAAACAGTATACAAAAGGTTACAAAGACATGGAGGGTGATTGATTCCCCAAATGTGACTGCATACAAAATCACACCAGATTAATCATATGTAGCTCGCTGGCATGGTTAGTGCTAGAAAGGGTTACTAAACACATTAATGTAACCAGAAAGGTCAGCAGCTGAAAAGATCAATATACCGGCTACATTTAGAAAATAACCATATTGCACAAAACCAGAGACCAGTCCAGAGCTTACCAAGGTAACAGGGGAAGCAGGCACACAAGGGGACAGTCCCAACACGTGTTTCGTGTGGTGACTTCTTCAGGGGACCGTGGATAACAAAGGGGAAAGGTGGGTCTAATATACCTGCCATACTTGTGTGGGATTGGCAGCAGGTGTCGCGGTTCCATGGGGCACGGAGGCGCGGCGTCAGCAAGGGCGGCTGCTCCAGCGTCATCCGGGTAGGGGAAGTTCCCTTGTTGACGTCAGTGAGCCCGGAGGACGCTGGGAGGAGAGCCGCCCCTACTGCGCATGCGCGATCCTGCAACCAGGAAGTGCGATCGCGAATCCCATATTAAGTACTGGCAACAGTGAGGGCAAGTGAAGATAAGTAAATATCCAGCAGATCGCATCAACTATCATGAATAAAGATGGTAACTAGAATGTGACAAGTGAACCTACAGTATAGTACATATTAGTTCTGATAAGAACAACCCAGAAATATTTATATCAAAAGATATCAGTAGTCTGCTGTGCTTTACGGCACAATAATAAACAGAAATACATACATTGGGTCTAGTATGTCACATCAGAAAAAATACAAACAACAGCGTTAGCCATATTATAATACACAAGGTTCGCTGTATTGATGATCCAGAGTAATTTTTGTACTGAAATCCATTTTCCTTATTCATATCTGTGTATTCAGTGTTGTGAGTACTGAGATAATAGCTTCAAAAACAGGCAATATGAAAAAATCCGGCAGGGATATTAGACCCAAACAGAGTAAACTAAGAAAAAGGAAAAAACACATAAAGGTGAAGTTAAAAATCAGGCATAAAAAATGTTAAAAAGACTCAGAAAAAACATGAACAGCACATGGAACCTGCAACCAGTCAGACGCCAAATACTATCAAAAACCCCCCCCTTCTGGAAATAATTGTACAATTAATATAGTTACTGCTGGAAACAGTCAACAATCATGTGCGCTGACTCTCCCTATAACAGCGGAGCTCTTCCTCCCGGCTACATTATATTCTGGAGTCTTTCCCGTGTTGGAGTCTTTGTTCTGTGTCTGGTGCAAGAAAACACAACCCAGATGTAATATAGGATGTAATATTATATTGTATATAAAATGTGACCCATTTCTTTTTCTTATTTCACAGGTTTATCGAGACCTAAAGAGCAGGTGTGTGGAGTCTCTGTAATAATACTGTACTGGGGTGATATGAGGAGTGGACGTAGCTCATATACGGCATTTGTCTTGTAACGTCTATGGGGACAACTTGGATTTCACACTCTCTGATACCGGAGATTAATGTTTCCAGATGTGGCTGACAATCGTCTTTGTGTCCCAGTAAAATAATATGTAGGCCATAAGGGAAGGGTTAAAAGAATGTCAACAGGTTTTTGCTATGTAATCTGAGAGCAGCATGATGCAGGGACAGAGACAGGACAAGAAAGGTCCTCCATAGCGAGATACAATCTTTGTAGATGCTCTTCACTCAGGCCAAGAGATGAGGATGCTACACATGGAACTTTCCTTTATTAACTCCCAATGGAAAGGTGATTCCTAAACTAGAGAGAAGCTTTATATCATGTATTCCAAGCTTTTGGCTTATTCCTAAGAGTAGAGGTCGGACTTCTACCTATAGGGAGGATAGGGGTCTGGTGACCTCATAAGACAATATAAAGTTCCACTGGCAGAGCATACAATGCTGAAAGGATGGATATGTTGAGTCTGCGCAGTACTCTGTCCCTAAAGGCTGCTTTACACACTGTGATATCAGTACCGATATCGCTAGCGTGTTTGCCGCCCCCATCTGTTGTGCGACATGAGCAAATCGCTGCCCGTGCCGCACAACATCGCCCAGACCCGTCACACGTACTTACCTGCCCGGCGACGTCGCTGTGACCGGCGAACCGCCTCCTTTCTAAGGGGGCGGTTCGTTTAGCGTCACAGCGACGTCACAGCTGCGTCACTGAACCGCCGCCCAATAGAAGCGGAGGGGCGGAGATGAGCGGGACGAACATCCCGCCCGCCTCCTTCCTTCCGCATAGCGGCCAGGAGGCAGGTAAGGAGAGGATCCTCGTTCCTACGGTGTCACACAGAGCGATGTGTGCTGCTGCAGTAAAGATATTTGAGAATGGACCCCCATGTCACCGATGAGCGATTTTTCACGTTTTTGCGACGATGCAAAATCGCTCATAGGTGTCACACGCAACTGCATCGCTAATGCGGCCGGATGTGCGTCACCAAATCCGTGACCCCAACGACTTCGCATTAGCGATGTCGTAGCGTGTAAAGCCCCCTTTACAGTCTATAGGAGATATAGGAACAGCGAAGTTTGGTCGCCTATCCTATAGCCCCTATAGACGGCACACGGCTCTCACCTTTGTATTCTGTACGACGTAATGTGGCATATGATGACTATTTTGCAGGATTTGCAATCTGATCCTTCCGGACTCCAGTACGCTGAGATCGGTAAGAAGAGTTTCCCTAAACGGTCAAGACCTAAAGTCGAGGTGGATGCCGTCACCTACTCCACAGTCAAGGTCAACAATGAAGAATATCTGAGCAGTCACGAGCGTGAATTATATTATCGTTGAATAAACGCTCAGATCAATATTTTTATTCTCTTGATATATTGCAGTCATCAAATTATATAGCACTGTGTACTTACAATTGCTCATTTTGTGTCATGATCCGGTCCGGTATCTGCCACTGTGGTATCTCCGAGCTCTGGCCTGGTTATGTCAAGGGTTAATTTTTTCCTGCCTCGTTCTGGTTTTCGGGGTACTGCACCTCTGGTTCAGCGCCAGTGATAGTCTGTCTCCTAGCGTGTGAAGCTGGCTCTGTTGAGGTACCCGATCTGTCCTGCCGTGCACCCACTCCTGCCTAACCAGTGTCTGTCCTCTTCCGGCCCCAACCGGCTTGTCATATCTTTTGTTTGTAATTTGAACTTTTCGGTACTTGACTTACGCTCCCATCCCTGACTTGGCTCTATCTCTCCCTTTGGCTTTCTCTATTACCATTCGGCTCCTGACCCCTTTGTTCATCCCTCATACATGGATTTGACTTCGTGTTGCTGACTCGGCTCTCTGACTCCTCTGCTGCCACCTTGTGGTGACTCCGCTGAACTACTCCAGGCCACGTCTTAGTGCAGCGTGACATTTTGCACTTCTACCCAGTTAAATCTTTTTTATATTAGGTCTATAACATCACATGATTGAAAACTGACTAGCTGAATCCTTTTCTCTGTGTAGAAACAGGAAGTCTCTTTTCTCTGTATGTGTCATGAGTCACTGCAAATGTCCCTGGCAGGGGTCAAGAGGAAGCAGCCTGGTCAGGAGTTAAAGATGGAAATGATTCATGCAGATATAGGAGACTCACTGTTTCTACAGAAAAGAGAAGAATTTACTGGGTAGAAAGGCAAAATGGGTAATTGTAAGTGCAGAGTGCTATATAATATGATGATTGCAGCATATTAAGAGGATAAAAACTTGATAGGAGTGCTTTTTTAAAGAGGAAACACTCCAGGCAAAGCTAAACTTGATGCGCATGACATGAGATGAACATATCACATAGAAAATGTGCGTCCCGCTTCACCCATCAGTCCCTGCACTGGACATAGCACATTGTATCATTGCAGCCTGGAGTTATACATTTCATTAACATGTTTTGCTTTATCTGTCTTCACAGTTTTAATAAACTTGTACAGCGAAAAACTATTTTCTGCGATATACATAATTCCCATAGAAATAAATGGTCTCTTCTCTATTATTATTCTCATATTACTCTGCAGCACTAAAACTGCTGCCTAGGAGGAAGGATCTCCAAGTGGTCGGAGACAGCTAGGGGAAAATTCTTATATAGGCTATCTGGTACCAACCATTCGGGTTTGCTGAACTTCAGGTCCCACAAGAAGACTGTCCGGAAGGTCCAGACATAAGAAGGTCATCAAATGTACTCTGCACCACGGCAAGGAATGAGTTGGGGGTGAAAATGGCTTTGTCTTAATTGTCCACTTAACTTTTGAATTCTATCATATAAATATATATAATTAATTAATCAGTGTTGCAGAGTTCCGCATAGGAATTGAGCAGTGCTGACAATATTAGAACCCCGAACACCTGCCAAGACGTGTGTATGATCAGTAGGTACCGTGCACGCTCATTACAGGGCACGTGCTCAGTACCGGCACTTGTCTCAGGAAGTGTATGGGGTCATCATTTCATTGGACAAGTTCAGTTCCAAATTCTAATATAGAGGTCAGCGACTCTGGATAATATGTGCTTTTAGTATTGTTAAAGTGCCATCTAAACTAATTAAAAAAAAAATCATATTCGTGTTCATAAAGCTGGATACTTTGGGTCTCAAAATTGTATATTTTAAAACATTTTTGTCAAAGATTGTTTTTTCATATCACAGTCTGAATTAAGAAACAAAACAAAATTAGAAATCTTTCACATTTTACATTGAGCACCGGAACTATTTTAGACTAATATTTTCTGTTATGAAGAGAAGACTTTTCAGAAATTTCATTATCATCACAGGTAAGATTACAAAAAAAATAACTCATCTATATACAGAAGATGACACAAAATTCACAATAGGTGATACCACAGATCACCTCTTCCTCCAACTGTACAGTAACTAATAACACCTCTGTATACAGATGACACAAAATTCACAATAGGTGATGTCACAGCTCACCTCCTCTTGTTCATTGACAGATAAGGCCGGTTTCACACTTGCGTTGTTTTGACGGGAACGGGTTCCGTCACAAATGTAGTACAGTTCATTTATTTACAGTGGAAGCGCGACACCATGTGGACACATGCGGGTAGTGTATGAAGCACACAATAGCATGGTGTTGCGCTTCTACTGTAAATAAATGAACTGTACTGCATTTGTGACGGAACCTGTTCCCGTCAAAACAACGCAAGTGTGAAACCGGTCTAACACCTCTATATACAAAAGAAGACACAAAATCCACAATTCACAATAGGTGATATCACAGCTCACCACTTCCTCCTCCTGGTCAGTGACTAATAACACCTTTATATACTGTAAATAACACAAGATCCACCAGTCACAGTAGAGGATATCACAGCTCACCTTCTCCTTCTTTACAATGAATGCTATCACCTCTATAACAGTAAATAACACAGGATCCACCATTCACAATGTGATATCACAGCTCACCTCCTCCTCCTGTTCAATGACTGATAACACTTCTATATACAGTAGATAACACAGGATCCACCATTCACAATAGGCAAGACCACAGCTCACCTCCTCCCCCTCCTGTACAATGATAACTGTTGTGAATGTCAGTTATGCTTTTGCTGCTGTGAGGCTCCCTCTTGTGGCCAGGAATGGTTTGGAGAGAGACCAGGTGTGTTGAGCAATGCGTGTTTCCATTGCTAATTCTCTGCTTATTTAAACCCTGGTCTGCTGGCAGGCTATGCCGGATGTCAGTTGTTCTTTGTTCACCAGCCTGCTTCATCCTGCTCCATACCACATCTACCTCAGATAAGTGCTTGGCTCTTTATTTGTTGTTTGGTTCTTTTTGCTCTTATCTGAGTTTGTCATTTGCTGTGGTTGTTTTCAGTTTATTTGCATGCAGGGATCTTCCCTCTCAGTTGCTTAGCTGGGAAGCTCCCTGCAGTTATGTTTGGAGTATTGCTCCTATTAATCCATGTGTTTGTTGCTTCTTGAATTTGTAATTGTTCCTGTTTTCTGTTCATTGGTATGACAAGAGCGCCTGGTATAGGACGGAGTTCAGATCTAGCGATCTGAGGGCCTTTTGTACTATCAGGTTTTTGGATTTTTGCAGGGTTTTTCTCTGGCCACCATCAGTCCCTTTCCTATCCTGTCCTATTTAGTCAGTAGGGCCTCACTTTTGCTAATCCTATCATCTATCTGTGTATTGTGTTTTCCTAGATCACTGCAATCTTTGAATGTGGAGGGCTAGCTATTCTTTATCTATTTTCTGAGGCAGAGAGTTATTCATCTTTCCTTCTTTTAGGATAGCTAGCTTCTCCGGCTGGCTTCGCGGTACACAGGATGTTAGTTCACAACTCGGCTACTTCTAGTGTTGATGGTTAGTAAGGGGATGGCGGCCAGATTAGTTGCCAATGCTCTTGTCACCTTTTACCAGTGATTTATGGTGGTCTTCCATGGTTCCGGATCATAACAGTACATCCGGCCAACAAATTTAAAGGGTACTTTTAAGAAGGGAAAAAAAAAAGATAGTCTGCTGAAAGAGGATTTTTTTTTGGTGTTTTTCCTCTTTCTCTTTGGGTTCCGTGGAAGATTTCTTTTTTTCTAGCATGGATGAATTGGGTGAGCGTGTTGCTCATCTTGATGCTAAGGTTCGTCGTATAGAGTCTTATCTTGCACAGACTCCCCTTGCAGAGCCTAAGATTCCCGTTCCTGATTTTTTTTCGGGAGATAGGTCGAGATTTTTGAGCTTCAAAAATAATTGTAAATTATTTTTTGACCTCCGCCCTAAGTCCTCAGGGAATCCCGTACAGCAGGTCAAGATTGTCATCTCCTTGCTGCATGGTCACCCTCAGGACTGGGCCTTCTCTTTGGCGTCTGATGATCCGATTCTCAGTGATGTGGACTCCTTTTTTCAGGCCTTGGCTTTATTATATGATGAACCCAATATTGTGGACCAAGCAGAAAAGGTCTTGTTGTCCTTAACTCAGGGTCTGGATTCTGCAGAAACTTTTTGTCAGAAATTTCGAAAGTGGGCGGTCCTTACCAAATGGAATGATGATGCGCATGCGGCTCTTTTTTGGAAGGGTGTTGCTGATACTGTGAAGGATGTAATGGTAGGATTTCCTGTCCCTTCTGGTCTTGATGCCTCTATGACCTTAGCCATTCAGATTGATAGGCGTTTACGTGAGCGCAGGAAGATACCTGCTGGTTTTGTGCCTGTGGAACAGCCTTTGGAGCCTATGGAGTGTGATAGGGTCCTTTCTAATGCTAGTCGGCAGGGGTTCAGGCGGAAGAATAGACTGTGCTTCTATTGTGGAGACGCTTCTCATAACATCTCTGTCTGCCCTAAACATGAAAGGAGATTGGCTACTTCTGTTACTGTGGGTTCTTTGCAACCAAAGTTTCTTTTGTCTGTCACATTGATTTGCTCATTGTCTTCCTTTTCTGCATTGGCCTTTGTGGACTCAGGGGCAGCACTCAATTTGATGGATTTTGGGTTTGCTAGGGATTGTGGTTTCCCCATGGTTCCTTTACAAACTCCTATTCCTTTAAGGGGCATTGATGCTACCCCTTTGGCAGAAAATAAACCCCAATTTTGGGCCCAGGTGCCTATGAGAGTTGCACCAGCGCATCAGGAAACTTGTAAATTTTCAGGATTGCATAATCTACAGGATACCTTGGTACTGGGATTTCCGTGGTTGCAGACCCATAATCCAGTTTTTGACTGGAGATCCTTGTCGGTAGCTAGTTGGGGTTGTCAAGGTGTGCATCAGGACCTTTCCGTGTCGTCCACGTCTGCTCAGGCAGTTGATGTTCCGCCCTTCTTGTCTGATTTCCGTGATGTATTTAATGACCAGGAATCTGGTTCTCTGCCCCCACACCGGAACTGTGACTGTGCCATTGAGCTGGTGCCCGGTTGTAAATTTCCCAAGGGGCGGATTTTCAACTTGTCTGTGCCTGAACATGATGCCATGCGGTCATACATCAGGGAATCATTAGAGAAGGGGCACATTCGGCCCTCTTCTTCTCCTTTGGGTGCTGACTTTTTCTTTGTTGCTAAGAAAGATGGGTCCTTGAGATCTTGTATTGATTACCGCCTTAATAAAATCACGATCAAATATCAGTACCCTTTGCCTCTGATGTCTGATCTTTTCTCTAGAGTGAAGCGTGCCAAATGGTTTACGAAATTGGATCTTAAGGGTGCGTATAATCTCATCCGTATTAAGGAGGGTGATGAATGGAAGATGGCTTTTAATACTTCTGAGGGGTATTTTGAGTACCTAGTGATGCCTTTTGGGCTCACTAATGCCCCCTCCGTCTTCCAGGCCTTCATGAATGATATTTTTCGGGACCTTATTGGTAAATTTTTGATTGTCTATTTGGATGACATCTTGATTTTTTTCTGATGATTGGGACTCTCATGTTGGGCAAGTACGGGCTGTTTTTCAGATACTTAAGGATAATGCACTGTACGTTAAAGGGTCAAAGTGCCTCTTTGGGGTGCAAAGGATTTCCTTTTTGGGCTTCATCTTGTCTCCCTCCGCTATCGAAGTGGACCCGGTTAAGGTTCAGGCTATTTACGACTGGGTCCAACCGACTTCTCTAAAATCCCTGCAGCAGTTTTTGGGGTTTGCTTATTTTTACTGTAAATTTATAGCCAATTTTTCTGCCATTGTCAAACCTCTGACAGATTTGACCAAGAAGGAAGCTGATGCTGAGCATTGGACCCCAGAGGCGATTGTGGCCTTCCAGGAGCTTAAAAGGCGATTCACTTCTGCCCCAGTCCTGCAGCAACCTGATGTGTCTCGCCCATTTCAGGTTGAGATCGATGCCTCAGAGATCGGAGCAGGAGCTCTTTCTGTCTCAACGAGACGCTACTTCGGGTAAACTTAAGCCCTGTGCCTTTTTCTCTCGGACGTTTGCTCCTTCTGAACGGAATTATGATGTGGGGAACCGGGAATTATTGGCTATGAAGTGGGCATTTGAAGAGTGGAGACATTGGTTGGAGGGGGCTAGACATCAAGTTGTGGTGCTTACGGACCACAAGAATCTTCCCTATCTGGAATCTGCCAAGAGGTTGAATCCTTGGCAGGCCAGGTGGGCTTTGTTGTTTACCCGGTTTAATTTTGTGGTCTCTTTTTTGCCAGGCACCAAGAATGTTAAGGCTGATGCCCTTTCCAGGAGTTTCTGCGCTGACTCTTTGGAGGTTGTCGAGCCGTCTACTATCCTGAATGATGGTGTAGTTCTCTCGGCCATTTCGCCTGATCTGCGGTTGGCACTGGCGGAATTTCAGGGGGATAAACCTGAGAGATGTCCTACGGGGAAATTGTTTGTCCCGGACCAATGGAGAGACCGAGTTGTCTCTGAGGTTCATTGCTCTGTTTTGGCGGGTCACCCTGGCATTTTTGGTACTCGGGATCTTCTGAGCCGCTCTTTTTGGTGGCCTTCCCTGTCCCGGGATGTCCGTAGTTTTGTGCAGTCGTGTGGAGTTTGTTCTAGGTCCAAGCCCTGTTGTTCACGTTCTAATGCGCTATTATTGCCTTTGCCGGTACCTAAGAAACCTTGGACGCACATCTCTATGGATTTTATTTCAGAGCTTCCCGTCTCTCAGAAAATGACTGTGATTTGGGTGATCTGTGATAGATTCTCCAAGATGGTCCACTTGGTTCCCCTATCTAAGTTGCTGTCTTCATCAGAGTTGGTGCCTTTGTTTTTCCAACATGTTGTTCGTTTACATGGTATTCCTGAAAACATTGTTTCTGACAGAGGGGTGCAGTTTGTATCCAGATTTTGGAGGATTTTTTGTTCCAAATTGGGTGTTCAGCTGTCTTTCTCCTCGGCGTTTCATCCTCAGACCAACGGTCAGACTGAAAGGGCTAACCAGACCCTGGAGAGCTATTTACGGTGTTTTGTTTCTGCGGATCAGGATGACTGGGTTTCGTTTTTGCCTTTGGCTGAATTTGCCCTTAACAATAGAGCTAGCTCTACCACATTGGTGTCCCTCTTTTTCTGCAATTTTGGGTATCACCCTAGGTTCCTCTCAGGGCAGCTTGAGGCATCTGACTGTCCAGGGGTGGATTTGGTGCTAAACAGAATGCAGCAGATTTGGGGGCAGGTAGTGGATAAATTGTTTCAATCCCAAGAATATGCCCAGAAATTTGCCAACCGGCGTCAGACTGTTGGTCCCCGGTTTAAAGTGGGGGACATGGTGTGGTTGTCCTCTAAAAATATTCCTATGAGAGTTCCATCTCCTAAATTTAAGCCCAGATTTATTGGACCTTATAAGATTTTGGAGATTATCAACCCTGTATCTTTACGTTTGACTCTGCCTATGTCATTTAAGATTCACAATGTCTTCCATAAGTCCTTGTTGAAGAGACATGTGGAGCCAACAGTTCCTGCAGCAGCGCTTCCTGACCCTGTTTTGGTACAAGGGGATCGGGAGTATGAGGTTGAAAAAATTCTGGATTCCCGTCACAGTAGGCGTCAGCTTCAGTACCTTGTGAAATGGAAGGGTTATGGGCAGGAGGATAACTCTTGGGTTGTGGCTTCTGACATTCATGCAGACAGGTTGGTTCGCGCCTTCCATCATGTTCATCCTGAGCGACCCGGTGGCGTTGGTGAGGGTTCGGTGACCCCTTCTCAATGGGGGGGGGTACTGTTGTGAATGTCAGTTATGCTTTTGCTGTTGTGAGGCTCCCTCTTGTGGCCAGGAATGGTTTGGACAGAGACCAGGTGTGTTGAGCAATGGGCGTTTCCATTGCTAACTCTCTGCCTATTTAAACCCTGGTCTGCTAGCAGGCTATGCCGGATGTCAGTTGTTCTTTGTTCACCAGCCTGCTTCATCCTGCTCCAGACCACATCTTCCCCAGATAAGTGCTTGGCTCTTTATTTGTTGTTTGGTTTGTTTTGCTCTTATCTGAGTTTGTCATTTGCTGTGGTTATTGTCACTTTATTTGCATGCAGGGATCTTCCCTCCCAGTTGCTTAGCTGGGAAACTCCCTGTAGCTATGTTTGGCGTATTGCTCCTATTAGTCCATGTGTTTGTTGCTTCTTGAATTTGTAATGGTTCCTGCTTTCTGTTCGTTGGTATGATAAGAGCGCCTGATATAGGACAGAGTTCAGATCTAGCGATCTGAGGGCCTTTTCTACTATCAGGTTTTTGGATTTTTGCAGGGTTTTTTTCTGGCCACCATCAGTCCCTTTCCTATCCTGTCCTATTTAATCAGTAGGGCCTCACTTTTGCTAATCCTATCATCTATCTGTGTATTGTGTTTTCCTATATCACCGCAGTCTTTGAATGTGGGGGGCTTGTTATTCTTTATCTATTTTCTGAGGCAGAGAGTTATTCATCTTTCCTTCCTTTAGGATAGCTAGTTCTCCGGCTGGGTTCGCGGTGCACAGGATGTTAGTTCACCCCTCGGCTACTTCTAGTGTTGATGGTTAGTAAGGGGATGGCGGCCAGATTAGTTGCCAATGCTCTTGTCACCTTTTACCAATGATTTATGGTGGTCTTCCATGGTTCCGGATCATAATAGATAACACCTCTATGTAAAGTAGATAACACAGGATCCACCATTTACAACAGGGGATATCACAGGTGAATTTCTAATAAATACTTTAAAGAAGAATATAAAATTGACGCTTCCATTTTACATATTCCAGAAGATCGCATCAGCCAGAGAACGCTCACATTACCTAAGACGCAGCCAGACGGGCTCCTCTGTAAGGCCTTGCAGCTATCACATAATATTGCAAAGCCAATCAAGAAGGACTATCCTAGCCTGTATAAAAGCAGAGGCAGGGAACACAGCAGCCATTTTCAGGTGAATCTGGATAGTGAGAAAGCGTCAAAGCCGACAGCTCAGTAATAGAGATTGGGAGAGAGAAAGCCATAAAAGACTGAATAACCTATACAGAGAGTGGGTGAAGGCACAACATCGAAGAACCATTACCATTGATAGTGCTATATATTGAGGGCACTGTGACATTACTAAGGCTGTATTTGCATTATAGAGCTAGAAATTAGTAGGATACAGCCCTAGGAGGTCTCAGAGTGTTACAATTTTTCAAGGCAATTAAGTACTTTAATTGGAAAAATTAGTCAAAGCTGGTGAAATCGAATTTCAAAAGATTCACTCACTAGTACCATTAAATTATTTGGGTTAGAAAAGTTTTTGTATTGAGTCATTTTTTATATTCACAGTCATGAAAAATGCCCCATTAACATAGATGGGGCTGGACAGAGATTGTGAGGCTTAAAAAACCAAGACAAGCCATTATCTTTCGTTCCCCCCCTGCAGGGAGTGGGTGGGAGGACACCACCTATATAAAGTAGGTGGCCCAACAGGAACTGACCGTCCAGAGCTTAGAAAATACAGAAATAAAAATGTGTTGTAGCGGCCGTCCAGCCCATTCTCCAGCAAGATGAAGGCATCAACTCTTCTCATCATCACCTTGGTCCTATTTTCGATAGTTCACACTGGGGCAGGTAAGAGACTCCAGAATCAATCACATCTATGAATACAATGGTAACATTCATTCCCTTGTTAATATGTAGGAAAAATGATTGTAATTGATTGTGCACTAAATATGTTTTCTGAGAAGCTTAGAATCTGCCATTAATATGGACATAAATTAAAAAAAAATAAAATTTAAATACCTTTTGTAAATTGAAAAAAAACGGCAAAGTATTCTGTCTATACACAGAAACTAGGATATTCTATTTAATTTTTGTAAAATAATTTTACCAAAAGCAATTAAAAAAATAATTTCTGCACACACACACACATATATATATATATATATATAATATGTGATAATTACACGGCTACTAGAATATAATATAATATGTGTGTGTAGGAAAAATATAATATGTGTAAAATAATACAAGAAAAGAACAAGAATAATACAGTGAAAAGAACAAAAAATAAGTATAAAGGTAAATAAACATATTGCATAATACAGTGGAAAATAAATAAATAAAAAAAAAAAAATATATATATATATATATATATATATATATATATATATATATATATATAACAATAGAAGTAAAAAAAAGTGAGCATTTTCATCTTAATGTATTTCAATATATGTATTTTTCCTCACAATTTAGTCTGGAAAAAAAGGGAGAAGAATGTGCTGGACTGGCATAGCAGGGAAGATTATATTGTATGTATATATGTATATGTGTATCTATAAATATACATATAGTGTGTGTATATATATATATATATATATATAAAAAATAACTGAATAAATATATATGTAGATAGACACACACACACACTATATATATATGACATATCTTACCTGCCTGCAAATTCTTCTGCTTTTTTCTAAATTAATTTGTGAGAAAATATTTCAAATTTATTTAGACAAAAATATGTTTAATTACTCCGTTTCTTATTTTTTTGATATATATGTTCTTTTCACTTTTTTATTTTTTTATTCAATTTTCAAGATTTTTAAATAGAACTGTTTAAAATTGTAATAAAGTCAATAAATTGCAAAGTTGAAAGTTAACATTAAATAAAAAATAAAAATAATAAAATATTGCATTTTAATATTTTATTGTGCTATTATTTTTCTATTTTTTTAAATTTGTAAATCATTTTTCGAAAAGAAAAAAATTATGCTTTAAATGTAGGATGGAATATCTTGAGCGACAACAAAAAGAGTAACGTCATTAATTAATTATTGTTATTTTTGTTTATAGATAGATAATACAGATAATATTAAGCAACTAAAGGATATACAGTACATATATAATGTAACACACCCTTTAGTAAATTTACATCTATGTGTATAAATAAATATAAACACATACATACATACATATATATAGTGTATATATAGTCCAGACCAAAAGTTTGGACACACCTCATTCAAAGAGTTTTCTTTATTTTCATGACTCTAAAAATTGTAGATTCACATTGAAGGCATAAAAACTTTGAGTTAACACATGTGGAATGAAATACTTAAAAAAGTGTGAAACAACTGAAAATATGTCTTATATTCTAGGTTCTTCACAGTAGCCCCCTTTTGCTTTGATTACTGCTTTGCACACTCTTGGCATTCTCTTGATGAGCTTCAAGAGGTAGTCACCGGAAATGGTTTTCCAACAGTCTTGAAGGAGTTCCCAGAGATGCTTAGCACTTGTTGGCCCTTTTACCTTCACTCTGCGGTCCAGCTCACCCCAAACCTTCTCGATTGGGTTCAGGGTTGTGGAGGCGAGGTCATCTGGCGTAGCACCCCATCACTCTCCTTCTTAATCAAATAGCCCTTACACAGCCTGGAGGTGTGTTTGGGGTCATTGTCCTGTTGAAAAATAATTGATGGTCCAACTAAACGCAAACTGGATGGAATAGCACGCCACTGCAAGATGCTGTGGTAGCCATGCTGGTTCTGTATGTCTTCAATTTTGAATAAATCCCCAACAGAGTCACCAGCAAAGCCCCCCCACACCATCACACCTCCTCCTCCATGCTTCACGGTGGGAACCAGCCATGTAGAGTCCATCCGTTCACCTTTTCTACAAAGACACGGTGGTTGGATCCAAAGATCTAAAATTTGGACTTATCAGACTAAAGCACAGATTTCCACTGGTCTAATGTCCATTCCTTGTGTTCTTTAGCCCAAACTAGTCTCTTCTGCTTGTTCCTGTCCTTAGCAGTGGTTTCCTAGCAGCTATTTTACCATGAAGGCTGCTGCACAAAGTCTCCTCTTAACAGTTGTTCTAGAGATAAGAAGGTGTGTCCAAACTTTGGTCTGTACTGTATATATATATACAGTATAAATACACATATAGAGTTATAAAGGGTCGTTTGTGCTTAAGGACCTAACTCATTTATGCAATGCTTCAATGGTACCTATATGCTTCATTTTACCTATCAGATTACATCTAATCACTGGGGGTCCCAGCATATTATTATTAATGGTCTTCTCTAGTGATGAGCGAGCATGCTTGTAACTACTCGGTACTCGCACGAGTATCACTGTACTCGGGCTGCTCGGCGGGTACCGAGTAATTTTGCAATACTCGTGCTTTACTCGTGGTCTTCATCCCTGCATGTTGGCGCTCTTTTGAGAGCCAGCCCTCATGCAGGGATTGGCTGGCAGACCACTGCAATGCCACAGCCCTGTTAGTTGTGGAATTGCAGTGATTGGCCGGCCTGCACAGCGTGACCGAGCCTTTATACCGGCCGGCGCGCTGTGCTCTGTACACAGCCATCTCATATTCCCTGCTTTCCACACCCACAGGCGCCTATGATTGGTTGCAGTGAGACACGCCCCCACGCTGAGTGACAGGTGTCACACTGCACCCAATCACAGCAGCCGGTGGGCGTGTCTATACTGTGCAGTAAAATAAATAAATAAATAATTAAAAAAACGGCGTGCGGTTCCCCCCAATTTTAATACCAGCCAGATAAAGCCATACAGCTGAAGGCTGGTATTCTCAGGATGGGGAGCCCCACGTTATGGGGAGCCCCCCACCCTAACAATATCAGTCAGCAGCCGCCCAGAATTGCCGCATACATTATATGCGACAGTTCTGGGACTGTACCCGGCTCTTCCCGATTTACCCTGGTGCGTTGGCAAATCGGGGTAATAAGGAGTTATTGGAAGCCCATAGCTGCCAATAAGTCCTAGATTAATCATGTCAGGCGTCTATGAGACACCCTCCATGATTAATCTGTAAGTTACAGTAAATAAACACACACACCAGAAAAAATCCTTTATTAGAAATAAAAACACACACATATACCCTGGTTCACCACTTTAATCAGCCCGAAAAAGCCCTCCATGTCCGGCGTAATCCAGGATGATCCAGCGTCGCATCCAGCGCTGCTGCATGGAGGTGACCGGAGCCGCAGCACACACAGCCGCTCCGGTCACCTCCACACAGCAAATGAACACAGCCGCGCGATCAGCTGCTGTCACTGAGGTTACCCGCTGTCACCGCTGCATCCACCGGTGGCCGCGGGTAACCTCAGTGACAGCAGCTGATCGCGCGGCTGTGTTCATTTGCTGTGTGGAGGTGACCGGAGCGGCTGTGTGTGCTGCGGCTCCGGTCACCTCCATGCAGCAGCGCTGGATGCGACGCTGGATCATCCTGGATTACGCCGGACATGGAGGGCTTTTTCGGGCTGATTAAAGTGGTGAACCAGGGTATATGTGTGTGTTTTTATTTCTAATAAAGGATTTTTTCGGGTGTGTGTGTTTATTTACTGTAACTTACAGATTAATCATGGAGGGTGTCTCATAGACGCCTGACATGATTAATCTAGGACTTATTGGCAGCTATGGGCTGCCAATAACTCCTTATTACCCCGATTTGCCAACGCACCAGGGCAAATCGGGAAGAGCCGGGTACAGTCCCAGAACTGTCGCATATAATGTATGCGGCAATTCTGGGCGGCTGCTGACTGATATTGTTAGGCTGGGGGGCTCCCCATAACGTGGAGCTCCCCATCCTGAGAATACCAGCCTTCAGCCGTATGGCTTTATCTGGCTGGCATTAAAATGGGGGGGACCGCACGCCGTTTTTTTTTTAATTATTTATTAATTTATTTTACTGCACAGTATAGACACGCCCACCGGCTGCTGTGATTGGGTGCAGTGTGACACCTGTCACTCAGCGTGGGGGCGTGTCTCACTGCAACCAATCATAGGCACCGGTGGGCGGGGAAAGCAGGGAATAGGAGATTGTTTAATGAGCGGCCGGCTTTTTCAAAATAGTAAAAGCCGCCGGTCACCTCCACGCAGCTAATGAAGGGAATAGCGCGATCAGCTGCTGTCAGTCAGGTAACTCCCGGCCACCGCTGGATCCAGCGGTGCCGCGATTAACCTCAGTGACAGCAGCTGATCGCTCTACTCACCTCAGTTGGTGCATGGAGCTGACTGGAGCGGCGGTGAGTATAGCGATCAGCTGAGCTGTCACTGAGGTTACCCGCGGCCACCGCTGCATCCACCGCTGGATCCAGGTAACCTCAGTGACAGCTCAGCTGATCGCGCTACTCATCTCATTAGCTGCGTGGAGGTGACCGGAGCGGCGGTGTCTTCTGCAGCTCCTGTCACTTCCATGCAGCAGAGCTGGACGCGACGCTGGAGGACTGTGGAGTACGCCGGACATGGAGGGTTTGTCGGGGTTAATAAATTGGTAATGAGGGACTTTGTTAGTGTTTTTTATTTCTAATAAAGGATTTTTCGGGTGTGTGTGTTTTTTAACTGTAATTTACAGATTAATCATGGAAGGAATCTCGGGGAGACGCCTGACATGATTAATCTAGGATTTAGTGGCAGCTATGGGCTGCCATTAACTCCTTATTACCCCGATTTGCCAACGCACCAGGGTAAATCGGGAAGAGCCGGGTACAGCCCCAGAACTGTCGCATCTAATGTATGCGGCAATTCTGGGCGGCTGCTGACTGATATTGTTAGGGTGGGGGGCTCCCCATAACGTGGAGCTCCCCATCCTGAGAATACCAGCCTTCAGCCGTATGGCTTTATCTGGCTGGTATTAAAATTGGGGGGACCGCACGCCGTTTTTTTTAATTATTTAATTATTTATTTCACTGCACAGTATACACACACCGGCTGCTGTGATTGGTTGCAGTGAGACAGCTGTCACTCAGTGTGGGAGCGTGTCTCACTGCAACCAATCATAGGCGCCGAAAAGCAGGACAGCAGGGAATTGGAGATTGATTAATGAGCGGCCGGCTTTTTCAAAAGAGGAAAAGCCACCGGAGTTTGAACAGCTGTGCAGCGCCGCGGCAGTGATCGGGGAACGGTAAGTAAGAGAGAGGGGGGGGAACTGACCGACAGACTGTGAGAGGGGGACAGACAAGACAGAGAGAGACAGACCGACGGACTGAGGGAGATAGAATAAAAAAAAAAAAAATGACCGACATCGCTAGTAAAAAGCACAAAACGTGCGTTTTGGACATCGGAGTGCCACACAAGGTTTTCATGTAAAATCTTTCATGTATTAATCTCAAAAAGTAACATACACCAGCTCTATCTCACTATTGGGTATGTGCCCTTAACATTTCTGCCATGAAAATTCATTTTGGTGTCATTTTGGAAGGTTTTCTGGTGAGTCCGTAAAAATGGCGTAAAACTCGGACAAAATTGTTCACATCTGTGACTTTTGAGTGATAAATGCTTCAAGGGGTCTTCCCCATGCTGATGCCATGTCATTTGAGCACTCTTCTGAGACTTTTGTGACATTTTTAGGGTTTCTCCATGCTGCCGGGGGGTCATTTCACAAAAATACTCGGGTCTCCCATAGGATAACATTGGGCTCGGTGCTCGGGCCGAGTACACGAGTATCTTGGGATGCTCGGCCCGAGCTTCGAGCACCCGAGCTTTTTAGTACTCGCTCATCACTAGTCTTCTCCCTTCCGTATGATAGGCAACCAGAAAAATCTATTGGTGAGGCAGCCATTGTTCATCAAGGCAAATGTTGGGGATTCGGTGACCATTTCTTGCTTCTTTGAGACGCTGTCGCCTTCTTTCACTGTGAAGTGGACGTTATGTTGTAACCAGATGACTTCTTTCCTTGAGCATCAGAATTACAAAGGCAGAGTGACCCTGAGCTCGACCTTCCAAGATATCACCATTGCGAATGTGTCCGAACAGGACTCGGAAAAATACTGCTGTGAGGTCCTGACGGCAGATGGGGAGACGGGCGTTGGAAATGGGACCTTGTTGGAGGTTGCTCGAGTCATAGAGAAGGAGGGTAACATTTTTTTTTTAATTTTTAAACATTTGGGTTGCAATGATCCTCCAAGCGATACAATGTGTCACAACTTGTATAGCCGGTTTATGTGTCCAACTAGTGTTTCCTAGAAAATAAGCACTCGGGCAAGGCAAGGACCATGGGTAGACCAGAGGGGAAACTACCTCGGTCTCCAGTTAGTGAAGGAAATATGGCTCTTAAGAGGCAAATGATGGCTAAAAAATGGGGAGGTCATTGTTTACTCTGGCTAGAAGGTGCATTGACTGTAGGTTAGGTTTCTGGCTGAGACTCTGATTATGCAGTCACTCCCTGACGTCAACACTTTTTGGCAGGTACCACACAGTATTGTGATCCTAAATGATGCCCCCACATAGCATTACGCTGCCAAAAGATGCTCAGCACAGTATTGTTCCCTATATGATGCCCCCTCACAGTATTATGCTCCCCACAGTGCACCACTCAACAACTAACACAAAAAATATTAATACTCAGCTAGCCCCATTCCATGATTAACGGGAGAAGTTACTCACTGTACTGACGTCTTTGTGCCTACTGTGCCAAGCCTCAGATGGCACAGGTGAAGAGGGGTGATATGTGCCAAGCCTCAGAAGGCACAGGTTAATGATGGAGAGGGGTGACACGTGCCGAGCCTCAGATGGCACAGTGAATGGTGGAGAGGGGTGACATGGACTGAGCCTCAGATGGCACATGTGAATGGTGAAGAGGGGTGATATGTGCCAAGCCTCAGATGGCACAGGTGAATGATGGAGAGGGGTGATACGTGCCGAGCCTCAGAAGGCACAGGTGAATGGTGGAGAGGGGTGATATGTGCCAAGCCTCAGATGGCACAGGTGAATAATGGAGAGGGGTGACATGTGCCGAGCCTCAGATGGCACATGTGAATGGTGGAGAGGGGTGATATGTGCCGAGCCTCAGATGGCACAGGTGAATGGTGGAGAGGGGTGACACGTGCCGAGCCTCAGATGGCACAGGTGAATGGTGAAGAGGAGTGACATGTGCCGAGCCTCAGATGGCACAGGTGAATGGTGGAGAGAGGTGATATGTGCTGAGCCTCAGATGGCACAGGTGAATGGTGGAGAGGGGTGATAAATACATGCTTCTCCTACATTATATTGAACTGTATCTGTGTCCATACCAAGACAGTTGGAGAAATCCAGGACAGTCGGGAGGCATGTCAAGATTTTATTGACTGAAGGATAATCTCCTGAATCAAGGATAGTGTTTATGAGGAGAAGATGGAGGGTGACATGTTCCTAGGGCACCAGTGCTTAGAGTTGCAATACATAAATAACTATAAGTTTTAGGGAAAATCACTAGTCACAAAATATCTGCCCAGAGTAAAAAATTAAATAAATCAAAGATGGTGGGGAAGGGGAGGAGGGGGATGGAGCTGGAGATGATGCACCTCACAGTGCAACAGTGCAAGGAGGAGATGACAGGGAAAGCAACAAAACGGACATCTGATTATTGGCTCTTACTTATGCTTTAAACTATGGATAAACCAGACAATATGGACGTGTAATAGAATTTTTGAAACTTCTGTGGATCTGAATGGAGAAAACAATTAGACAAAAGCAAATCAGTACAAAATAAATGAAGTAAAAGGCTTGATTTCCTCCCCTAGATAAGTCTTCCTGTCTTTGGTCAAGTGCTCGGTGCAGCACGCGATCTATTTAGCAGCCGAATCAAGCCACGATGAGTACAGATGTGGTTCTTCTGACAAATATCGAATGTTATATATATAAAAGAGGCTGACAATCACTCACGAGGGTGGGGGTCTCAGTCTGAGCAAAAGCAAAGGTTCTAAATAAATAATTCCAGACTAATAAAATAATCATTGATACAAATCAATGTACAACTGTCCTATATACTATGAGAAGGTCACCAGAGAAGTCCTTGAGGGGAGATGAGTATCATCGAGGTTGATAGCCTCGGTGATGTAAGCCCGGAAGTGTGACGCCCTGGACACCCCAGGGGTCAAGGGTCACTACACTCACCACACACCCCCCCACCCCAGTAAGGTACCATCAGTCAACCAAAAGACCTGATTGCCTCCCTCAGAGTTAGACAGGCACACCAGGTGGGCGGAGTCAGGTGGATAGACACGCCCTCCAAGGAGTCTGCTGACCTGAGGCAGGAAAACACAAGTAGATTGATATAGAGTGTGGAGAGAGAAGTGAGAGGAGCGCAGTTCTGCTTGGGGCCTGGGTTCGAGCCTAGGACCCCAGATCAGTCAGGCAGGCAGACGGTAGTGGCCGCCTGCAGAAGACCGGGAATATGACCGGCAAAACCGTAAGGGACCGGGACAGGGTAGTGGCCCGCCGGAACCGAACCGGGGAGCCAACTGGATACCGGAGCACCAGGCAGGGTACTCAGACCCCGACTAGGCTATAAGCCACCACCATAGTCAAATCAACTGATTGCGGTCTGGACCTCAGGGGTTCATTCCCCCCTAAGTCCCGATTGAAGGCAACAGCCCAACCCGTCTGGATAGGAGCCACCGCCAGAGGCCAGAGATCCAAGGGGCCAGCGTCTGTGGACAAACGGGCTCCTACGATACATATACGCTGGGGAGCAGGCTACCAGTGCTCAGGCACAGTAGCCAAGATCATATACAGGTGCAGGAGAAAGGCGGACATTTCCAACCGATCTGGAGAAACTGCAGCCGGCTGCGGGCCCCGTTTGTCACCCTGTTTGGTTTACCAGTGACTCTGTGTGGTTTAATCGTGAGTACACCAGTGCCCCCGGGCACCGCACCGCGCTGCACCGCAACCCTGCGCCCTGCAACCTCACTACCGGGCCCCGGGACACACCGCCCCTACCCACGGAGGGGTTAACACGAAGCTGCACCACTACACCGCTCCCGGGAGCCCCCGTACCTTCACCGCAGCGGTGGTGCCCACCATCACCACAACCTGTGGGTGGTGTCACGAACTGTACAACACAACCACCTCACAACCCCTGCGTGCACCGCCACTACACCCCTTCCAGAGCGACGTGACCCCCGGGTCCGGAGGCGCTCGAGCCACCCACACACACGAGCCCGGACCGAGCGGCTCGGCGGTCGCAGCCGAGGCCGAGGGGGCGGTACAGAAGCAGGCTCCAGCATTAGTAATGCTGAGAGAATTAACAGTGCATGTGAGGGCCAGGATTTTTCGAGCAGTCATAAGAGATGGGTGGGAATGCCTGCTCACATATCTCCACCCAAGGGCATAGTACATCAGGTAAAATGGAGACTAGTAGGCTCGTTCAGGTGGGTGTGTGTAGGTGTGTGTGTGTGTAGGTGTGTGTGTAGGTGTGTGTGTAGGTGTGGGTGTAGGTGTGCAGACCTCCAGCAGTGTTGCTCTTGCTAAGAGCTGGACGCTATCTTGAGAGGGTGGACCCCCGCAGCTATATATGGACTTGTTATTTTCAGTTTGTATCCTTGTGCCGGGGAAGGCTGTTTTGGAAACCTTGTCTCCCACATCAGAATAAGCTGTCATGTATGTAGCTGAGCAAAAATAAGTATTCACACCCCAATATTTCCTGTGTTATGTATTTTCAGTAGCTTTTCTTGAGCTTATCTCCAGAAGGGGCAGTCACTGGCCGCTACAATATTCTCCCTCATTCAGAAGCACTGCACCTTGTCTGCCATCAAAAAATTCTGTACCTGATTCTAATGGACCGGCTGAGAGTCCAGAACAGCGACGTGGGGGAGATCTTCCTACAGAAAAGACTAAGCAGTGTTTCTGTATAATTTAATTCCTGAATGAGATGCTTTAAGGCTATGTGCACACACTGAGTATTTGGTGCTGAAATTTCTGCACCAAATCTGAATCTCTTGGCAGAAAAAAAACCAAAACGCTCATCTTTGCTGCATTTTTTATGGGTTTTGTATGTGTTTTTGCCTCATTTTTGATAGGGTTTTTTTTATGCATTTTTGATGTTTTGTTATGCATTTTTTCCCTTGCGTTTTTGATGAGTATTGTATGTGTTTTTTCTGGGTTTTGTATACGTTTTTGCTGCATTTTTGATGGGTTTTTTTTTAATGTGTTTTTGCCTTATATTTTTGATGGGTTTTGTATTCATTTTTGCCACATTTCTGCTTGTTTTTTTTGTGTTTTTTGCCTTGCGATTATGATGGGTTTTGTATGCGTTTTTGCTGCATTTTTTAAGGGATTTTTGCCTTACATTTTTGATGGGTTTTGTATACATTTTTGCCAGATTTATGATTCATTTTTTTGCCTTGCGTTTTTGATGGGCTTTGTATGTGTTTTTGCCGTATTTTTGATGGGTTTTTTAATGCTTTTTTCATGTTTTTATGCATTTTTGCCTTGCGTTTTTGATTTTTATTTACTGCTTTTTTGATGGGTTTTGTCGCATTTTTTATGGTTTTTTATGCGTTTTTGCCTTGCAGTTTTGATGGGTTTTTTTATGCGTTTTTGCCTTGCATTTTTGATGGGTTTTGTATGAGTTTTTGCTGCGTTTTTGGTGGGTTTTGTTTGCATTTTTTATGGGGGTTTTTTATGCGTTTTTGACACATATTTTTAATTTTTTTTTATACATTTTTGCCATGTTTTTGATGGGTTTTGTATGCGTTTTTGCCTCATGTTTTTTCCATGCTTTTCTAATGCAGTCTGGTGTGGAAAAACGCTGAAAGAATTGACAGATTTATTTCTGCACCAAATCTGCAAGGGAAAAATAAGCAACCTGCGCACAAAACTTCAGAATTGTCATTGACTTTGCTGGAATAAGGATTTGATTGTAGGTTTGTGACAAAACTGCACTAAAACACATCAAAAACGTAATAAAAACACATGTGTGCACACTGCTTAAAACATTCCTAATAGTCGCTGCAGTTTTTCAGAGAGTGCAGAGATTCTGAAGGAACACAGACAATGTAATAACCCTGTACAGGGGAACGAGGCACATACAAAACCCATCAAAAATGCAGTAAATAAAAATCAAAAACGGAAGGCAAAAATGCATAAAAACATAAAAAGCGCATAAAAAAATATCAAAAATGCGGCAAAACACTTACAAAGCCCATCAAAATTGTAAGGCAAAAAAACATAAAAATACAATCATAAATGTGGCAAAAATGCATACAAAACCCATCAAAAATGCAAGGGAAAAAATGCAAAAAAACCCATCAAAACTGCATAAAAAACCCCCATCAAAAATACTTATTTTACATTTTATCATTACTACCAATGTTAATAAGAGGTTCATATATTTTACATGTTATAAAGGGTTAGTTAAAGTGGTTATCCATAAAGTTTTGTTTCTGGACAAAAAAATTTACATATCAAGTAGTAATTTTTCCTTTTTTTGATCCACAGAATATTTTTCTACAACCATTTGTATCGTGATAGAGGTCGTCCGCATGGCATTTCTTACCGTCATCATCATCCTACTAAGTGTAATAATCAAGAAGCTGCCTTAAACAGTTGCTGATATATAAACTATATGTATATATCCAAATTCAGAGCTGCATTCTCAGTTCTGCAGGCTTCAGAGCTGAAATCCTGTATCATTCCTTGATGACTTAATTTCTGCATCCTTGTCTGTATAACATGAAACGTATTCATTATAAGACTTACCTTACTGGTTAGGCATGTAGCTGGTGATAAGCCTGTTTACTATTAATTAACTGCTGGATTATGAATGCAGCTCTGGAGAATAATTCAGTTTACAATTTAGGATTGGTATCAGATAAGTTATATTATGTATTTACAAAATGAACAAATAATATATAGTATCTCTGTATTTTAAACTGTTTAAAATTTGATCAGATCATAATTTGTATAATTTACATTTGAAGTACAGAAAAATAATAATATTAATTAAAAAAAAAAAATTGAAATGATCTGGAAAAAGGGACTGTCAATGACAGCAGATGTGGTTTTAGAAGTCCAACAGTGCGCGTCACCGCTCTAGCTCAGAGACCAACTGGAGAGCTGACATCACATCAACAGTGCACGTCACCGCTCTAGCTCAGTGACCAGCTGGAGAGCTGACATCACATCAACAGTGCGCGTCACCGCTCTAGCTCAGTGACCAGCTGGAGAGCTGACATCACATCAACAGTGCGCGTCACCGCTCTAGCTCAGTGACCAGCTGGAGAGCTGACATCATATCAACAGTGCGCGTCACCGCTCTAGCTCAGTGACCAGCTGGAGAGCTGACATCACATCAACAGTGCGCATCACCACTCTGGGTCAGTGACCAGCTGGAGAGCTGACATGACATCAACAGTACGTGTCACTGCTCTAGCTCAGTGACCAGCTGGAGAGCTGACATCACATCAACAGTGCACGTCACCGCTCTAGCTCAGTGACCAGCTGGAGAGCTGACATCACATCAACAGTGCGCGTCATCGCTCTAGCTCAGTGACCAGCTGGAGAGCTGACATCACATCAACAGTGCGCATCACCACTCTGGGTCAGTGACCAGCTGGAGAGCTGACATGACATCAACAGTACGTGTCACTGCTCTAGCTCAGTGACCAGCTGGAGAGCTGACATCACATCAACAGTGCGCGTCACCGCTCTAGCTCAGAGACCAACTGGAGAGCTGACATCACATCAACAGTGCACGCCACCGCTCTAGCTCAGTGACGAGCTGGAGAGCTGACATCACATCAACAGTGCGCATCACCGCTCTGGGTCAGTGACCAGCTGGAGAGCTGACATGACATCAACAGTACGTGTCACTGCTCTAGCTCAGTAACCAACTAGAGAGCTGACATCACATCAATGGTGCGCGTCACCGCTCTAGCTCAGCAACCGAATGGAGCACTGACATCACGTCAACAGTGTGCGTCACTCCTTTTGCTCAGTAACCAACTAGAGCACTGACATCACATCAACAGTGTGTGTCACCGCTCTATCTCAGTGACCAACTAGAGCACTGACATCACTTCAACAGTGCGCATTACCGCTCTAGCTCAATGACTGGATGGAGAGCTGACATCATGTTAACAGTGTGTGTCACCGCTCTAGCTCAGTGACCGTCTGAAGAGCTGACATCACATCAACAGTGCCCATTACTATTCTAGCTCAATGACTGGATGCAGTGCTGACATCACGTCAACAGTGTGCTTCACCGCTCTAGCTCAGTTACCGACTGGAGCACTAACATCACATCAACAGAGTGCATCACTGCTCTAACCAGTCACTGAGCTCCATTTCTTTGCAGCACATGTGCTCAACCTCGGTATAGCCACTGAGCTCAATGACTGCCCAGACCGGTGATGCACTCTGTTGACCTGAAAGTCAACGCTGCAGCCAAAACACCAGTACCAGAGCAAAGGTGCCGAGATGGAACTAGACCTAAATAGGGTGAGTACCTGCTGAGTTTGTTATTTTAAGTATATTTCACAGTTTTAGATCCACTTTCCTGAGAGTGGACAACCCCTTAAATATGTAGTGTGATCAACCATGTAGGGTGGTGAAATTCTCATAGTATGGGGTCCTAGTCTTGCAATAATTTAGTTTAAGCTCTTGAGAAGTCCTAGAAAGCAGTTGATGTCCTACAAGTTGTCACCCAGTTGCGTTTCAGGCCTGCTCCATACTTATGTTAGGTGAGGAGGATCCAATCCATTCATGGCACCAGATACGTCTGAATGTTGAATATCCTCCGTACTCCCGATGTAGAAGCCCTGTGACCTGAAGAACATATGAAGAGCTGAAGAACCCATCATCCTAATGTAATTCAAGCTGCATAAAAAAAGAAGTGGAAAGCTCGGTCACTTTGCTTGTTGGCGGCTTAAATGCTGTGAATGTCCCCATTAATCTTAACCTGTGGTTTTGGCTTTTGTGCAGTGCGAGAGTGTAAAACCTCAGGCTCGGCCCCGCTACCCTTCCTAGGTGAGAAGTGGCTCATACTTCTGTGTTATGTGATATCCTGTTGTAGCCGCTGCACTCGCTATAATAAGTGTGTCATGCTGCATACAGTATACGGACACCGGGGAGCAGATACCGGGCTCAACCAGAATACGTGTGAACTATTGATTATTACTTACATTTTTATTAACTTTTTTTTTTTTTTTTACATTTTTATTAACTCTTTGAACCCTCAAGAGCCCAATACAAAATCTGCAAAAGATCCACCAAAATTCACTGGTAGAACAAATGTCATCGGGGGAATTAGGGTCTTTAGGGTCCTTAAGGGCTCAAGGATTCCAGTGTGACCGCGTCCTATTCAAGCCCTATAATTTTATCCCTGTATTGAGTATTTGTAGTTCCAACTTCTAGGCATGGCATCCCCTCACATATAAGCATAATACAGACCGGCACTCCAATATTCATACACACGGGGTCAACACTTCTAACATGGTTCCTGTGTCTCTATTGTAGCATTTATCAGCTGATATTATAGCATAATTGGGAAGGGGGTCTCAGGATCTTTAAATGTCTTTAAAGCAGGAGAGGTGAAGGGGTTAACGCCGCGCAGTTGCCAAAAAAGATGTAAAATTGTTGATTAACTAAACATTATTTTATTCCATAGGTCTATGTGTTTCGAGGTATGGGACCTCTTCCTCAGGACCAAAAAAAAAATAAAATCAATAATATTGGTCCTGAAGAAGAGGTCCCATACCTCGAAACGAGTAAACCTATGGAATAAAATAATTATTAGTTAACCAACAATTTTACATATTTTTTGGCAACTGCGCAGCGTTAACCCCTTCTCCTCTCCTGCTTTGAAGACCCGTCCACGTGGGGCTGCGGCAGCTGCCATTATCTGTATGCTATCTCTACTGGTTGTGACCCTCACAACAACATAAGGTGAGTGTATATCATTATACATTGCCCTTTTATATATTTGGTAAGACCCTATCTGTGCCTTTTTTTTTCCCTAGTCTGTATCACAGGATCTTTAGATGGGTACTCCAATGACATACAAAATAATGGCCCTGCCCTCATAAACTATAACGATGAGATCCATAATGCTGTTCCCCACCCTCACAGTTTCTGTAATTCAGTGTGACCCTGGAGCAACTCCTTAGGGCTCCCCCTCCCTTCTGGGAGGTTATGTTACATATCGGGGGGAATGGCCTGCTCCTGGTGTCTAGTATCAGACAGACTGCTGATCAATGGTGGCTCAGTGGTTAGCACTTTTTTTTGCGTCTTTTATTTTCGAGAACAGGGGGCATGGTGGGGTGGTGTCTAGTAATAGCCAGCGCCCTGATATCTGTTTCTGTTTTGTCCATGTTCTCTGTTCTCAGACAAAACAGAAGCAGATATTATCAGGGAGCTGGCTGTTACTAGACACCTGGAGGAGGCCATGCCCCATCACACCCCCTGTTCTTGGAAAGAACAGATGCAGAAGGAGTGGTAACCACTGAGCCACCGTTAATTAGGTGTTTGGCTGATACTAGACACCAGGAGAGGACCACGCCCTTGCTACGCCCCCTGTTCTGAGACTGCACAGAACCAGATATTATGGGTGGGTTAGCAGTTGCTAGACACCAGGAGTAGGCCTTGTCCCCACCATGCCCACTGTTCTCAGACTACAGAGAAGTAGTTATTATCAGGGGGTCGACTGTTATGAGACACCAGATCATGCCCCCTGGTCTGAGACTGTAAGCAACCAGATATTGTCAGAGGGCCGGCAGAAACTAGACACCAGAAGCAGGCCATACCCTCACCATGACCCTGTTCTCAGACTGCAGGGAGGCAGATATCAGGGGGCTGGCAGAAACTAGACACCAGGAGCAGGCCATACCCTCACCATGACCCTGTTCTCAGACTGCAGGGAGGCAGATATCAGGGGGCCGGCAGAAACTAGACACCAGGAGCAGGTCATACCCTCACCATGACCCTGTTCTCAGACTGCAGGGAGGCAGATATCAGGGGGCCGGCAGAAACTAGACACCAGGAGCAGGCCATACCCTCACCATGACCCTGTTCTCAGACTGCAGGGAGGCAGATATCAGGGGGCTGGCAGAAACTAGACACCAGGAGCAGGCCATACCCTCACCATGACCCTGTTCTCAGACTGCAGGGAGGCAGATATCAGGGGGCTGGCAGAAACTAGACACCAGGAGCAGGCCATACCCTCACCATGACCCTGTTCTCAGACTGCAGGGAGGCAGATATCAGGGGGCTGGCAGAAACTAGACACCAGGAGCAGGCCATACCCTCACCATGACCCTGTTCTCAGACTGCAGGGAGGCAGATATCAGGGGGCCGGCAGAAACTAGACACCAGAAGCAGGCCATACCCTCACCATGACCCTGTTCTCAGACTGCAGGGAGGCAGATATCAGGGGGCTGGCAGAAACTAGACACCAGGAGCAGGCCATACCCTCACCATGACCCTGTTCTCAGACTGCAGGGAGGCAGATATCAGGGGGCCGGCAGAAACTAGACACCAGAAGCAGGCCATACCCTCACCATGACCCTGTTCTCAGACTGCAGGGAGGCAGATATCAGGGGGCCGGCAGAAACTAGACACCAGGAGCAGGCCATGCCCTCACCATGACCCTGTTCTCAGACTGCAGGGAAGCAGATATCAGGGGGCCGGCAGAAACTAGACACCAGGAGCAGGCCATGCCCTCACCATGACCCTGTTCTCAGACTGCAGGGAGGCAGATATCAGGGGGCCGGCAGAAACTAGACACCAGAAGCAGGCCATGCCCTCACCATGACCCTGTTCTCAGACTGCAGGGAGGCAGATATTATCAGCATGCCATCTGTTACTAGACACTAGGAGAAGGTGTCTAGTAACAGATGGGGTGTGTCTGTCTATCTCTTTCCCTGTCTGTTTCCCTGTGTCTGTCTCTTTCCCTGTCTGTCTCTGTCTTTATCCATGTCTTTCTGTCTACTGTCTATCTCTCTGTCTGTCTCTGTATCAGTCTCTCTGTCTGTGTCTATTTCTCAGTCTGTCTCCATCTCTGTGTCTGTCTGTCTCTCTCTATCTCTGTGTCTGTCTGTCTCTTTCCCCATCTGTCTCTTTCCCGTCTGTCTCTTTCCCTGTTTATTTCTTTCCCTGTCTGTCTCTTTCCCCATCTCTTTCCCTGTCTCTTTCCCTGTCTGGCTTTGTCTGTCTGCCTCTGTCTGTCTCTCTTTGTCTCTTTTCCTGTCTGTCTCTCTCTCTATCCGTCTTCCCACCGACATCATATTACCTCACACATAAGCTTCTTATACTATATTTATTTTGTCCCTTTAGCAACCAATCACAGCTCATATTAATAACCTGTAGCTCCCAGCTCCATTCACTTTAATGGAGGCATGCTTTTTTGGAGAGTAACTGTAAAGCACGGGGTAAATTTTCCCATCAAAACATAGTGTATGCCATTCCCTGAGTCACGTAAGGCGTCTGTGCAAAATTTTGTGATTGTAAATGTGATGGTGCGAATTTCTTTAGCACACACACACACACACATACATACATACACATATACACACATACACACACATACATACATAAACACATACATACTGTACACACATACACACACATACACACACATACATACATACACATACATACACATACACAAATACATACACACATACACTCAGCGTTATATATTAGATATAAATAAAAATGTATCCTTGTTATTAAGAGTCTTCTTGCTCTCCATGTAGAGATGGAAATGTTTTGCTTAATAATGTACTAACACTATATCGTTATCATAACTCACATTGTGAGATATCGCCTGTTTTCTTGATTCATTTTTACCTCCCAAAATAAAGTCAGCAGATTTGGGGATTAGAAATGTGGTCTGCACAGATTGCTCCATCAAATATATTTTTATGTTGCAAAATAAATAAGAAAAATCATTTTATTTTCAGTCCCGTAACCAGTTTTTTGTATGTATATGGCGCCCTCTAGTGCCTATGCCTGGAGATTCAGTATAAGGCTGTTATGTGGTTCAGGATCAGTAAAGTCCAGATAAATCACATCAGCCGCATGACCAACATCCAGATCTGCTCTTACCTCCTCAAAGAGACCCAGAATATTGGTCAGATACGACTAATCTTTCATAAATCCATGCTGGTTGTCTGGTATTATATTATTATAGAGATGTTATTATCAGTCAATGTACAGGAGGAGGAGGTGAGCTGTGCCATCACCTATTGTGAATGGTGGATCCTGTGATACTACTGTATATAGAGATGTTATCAGTCATTGTACAGGAGGAGGTGAGCTGTGCCATCACCTATTGTGAATGGTGGATCCTGTGATACTACTGTATATAGAGATGTTATCAGTCATTGTACAGGAGGAGGAGGAGGTAAGCTGTGGCATCACCTATTCTGAATAGTGGATCCTGTGTTATCTACTGTAAAAAAGAGGTGTTATCAGTCATTGTACAGGAGGGGAGGAGGTGAGCTGTGACATTACCTATTGTGAATGGTGGATCCTGTGTTATCTACTGTATATAGAAGTTTTACCAGTCATTGTACAGGAGGGGAGAAGGTGAGCTTTGATATCACCTATTGTGAATGATGGCTCCTGTTTTATCTACTGTATATAGAGGTGTTATCAGTCACTGTACAGGAGGAGGTGAGCTGTGACATCACCTATTGTGAATGGTGGATCCTGTGTTATCTACTGTATATAGAGGTGTTATCAGTCATTGTACAGGAGGAGAAGGTGAGCTGTGATATCACCTATTGTGAATGGTGGATACTTTATGTACTGTATATACAGGTGTAATAAGTTATTGTACAGGAGGGGGAGGAGGTGAGCTGTGACATCACCTATTTTAAATGGTGGATCTTGTGTTATCTACTGTATATAGAGGCGTTATATCAGTCATTGTACAGGAGGGGGAGGAGGTGAGCTGTGACATCACTTATTGTGAATGGTGGATCCTGTGTTATCTACTGTATATAGAGGCATTATATCAGTCATTGTACAGGAGGAGGAGGAGGTGAGCTGTGAAATCATTTATTGTGAATGGTGGATCCTGTGTCATCTACTGTATATAGAGGCATTATATCAGTCATTGTACAGGAGGAGGAGGAGGTGAGCTGTGAAATCATTTATTGTGAATGGTGGATCCTGTGTCATCTACTGTATTGCTGGAAGCAGCTTCCGTTTCCTCACAATTAATCCAACGATGTTGATTGAGATTTTCAAACACTTGGAAATTATTTTATAGTCTTTCCCAATGTGTAAGTAACAGACAACGTCTAAGCATTACGCAAACAAACATATTAAAAAACCCCTCAGATAGATAATGAAGGTGAAGGTGTTGCATGCCAAGAACACTGGCGTGAGCAAAATGTGTGCCATGTGTAATCTTGGCAAATCTGTAGACTTTTTTTTTTGTCGGTGAGGACACTTTTGCAATGTTTGGTATTATTGTATCAGCCTTAAAGAGGAAGCACAAGTAGAAAAAGATGTGTCCATTGGTCAGAAAGCTGAGACCACGCATTGATTGATGTCACACGAGTCACAGAAAGGCAACCAGCCCTGAGATCTAAGCCACCGTGAGCCAAGACGTGAGATGGAGATATCACCTGGGCTTCGGGTCCTGCTCATCCTACATCTGACCTTCTCCAGGACGGCAGGTAAGAGACTGAAGATGGTCCGGTCCCATATGTGACCTGGAGAAATTAGCAACAAAATCATTTACGATTGTCCGATTAGCCCTCTATTGAGGCATTTAAACGGGATCACCTTGTCGTGAGCCTCAACTGGATCAAAATGACTAGCAATTTTTGAAAAACTGAAGGTTTGCAAATATATTAGCGCCCTATAGTTTTGGGTTTCCTTGCTAAACCCAGCACAGTTGGTGCTGTGTTAAGCAAGGAAACCCAAAACAACAGGGTGCTAATACATATGCAAACTGAGTTTTCAAAAATTGCTAGTCATTTTGATCCAATTGAGGCTCATGACAAGGTCATCCCGGTAAGAATGGAAACAAGATAATTGATTCCATTACACCTTATAGTTTGCATTTCTTCGATTAGGGTAAGTGACCTTATAGTTTGGTTAGGATCAATAATGATGGTACCATTGGGATTTTGGTGGGATCAATAATGATGGTACCATTGGGATTTTGGTTTGATCAATAATAATGGTACCATTGGGATTTTGGTTGGGATCAATAATGATGGTACCATTGGGATTTTGGTGGGATCAATAATGATGGAACCATTGGGATTTGGGTTGGGATCAATAACGATGGTACCATTGGGATTTTGGTTGCGATCAATAATGATGGTACCATTTGGATTTTGGTTGGGATCAATAATGATGGTACTTTTGGGATTTTGGTTGGGATCAATAATGATGGTGCCATTTGGATTTTGGTTGGGATCAATAATGATGGTACTATTGGGATTTTGGTTGGGATCAATAATGATGGTACCATTGGGATTTTGGTTGGGATCAATAATGATGGTACCATTGGGATTTTGGTTGGGATCAATAATGATGGTACCATTGGGATTTTGGTTGGGATCAATAATGATGGTACCATTGGGATTTTGGTTGATAACTTTTTAAATAGTGTAGCATGATAGATTTATATGCATGATGACGTGAAACGTTGCGATGTGAAAAATCGCAGTTCCGCTTTGCGATACTACGAGTTGCGCTGAGTCCTAACATTATGGGACCCTCACAAAACCCCCAGCCTTGTTGGATTTTTGGTCTTAAAGTTGCACTTCACGTGCCTAATCGGCTGTAATGTAAGTCACGGGCATCTTGCATGTAGAATACCCTCCCCCCCAAAAAAGAACCAAGCAGGAAATTTGAGCACACCACTCACATTTTTAATATATTAAAATATTAAAAGTATAAAAAAATATAAAAGTATAAAATATTAAAGTATAAAAATGTTTTATTAAAAATAAGACCCTAACAACAACTAAAATCTCCCAGAACAGTGCCGTAATGATATGACGCCCACACCATGGAAACAAACGCTTGACAGCACCATAAAACAAGCAATGAATACAAAAATAGGGTAGATATACAGTTAGGTCCAGAAATATTTGGACAGTGACACAAGTTTTGTTATTTTAGCTGTTTACAAAAACATGTTCAGAAATACAATTATATATATAATATGGGCTGAAAGTGCACACTCCCAGCTGCAATATGAGAGTTTTCACATCCAAATCGGAGAAAGGGTTTAGGAATCATAGCTCTGTAATGCATAGCCTCCTCTTTTTCAAGGGACCAAAAGTAATTGGACAAGGGACTCTAAGGGCTACAATTAACTCTGAAGGCGTCTCTCTCGTTAACCTGTAATCAATGAAGTAGTTAAAAGGTCTGGGGTTGATTACAGGTGTGTGGTTTTGCATTTGGAAGCTGTTGCTGTGACCAGACAACATGCGGTCTAAGGAACTCTCAATTGAGGTGAAACAGAACATCCTGAGGCTGAAAAAAAAGAAAAAATCCATCAGAGAGATAGCAGACATGCTTGGAGTAGCAAAATCAACAGTCGGGTACATTCTGAGAAAAAAGGAATTGACTGGTGAGCTTGGAAACTCAAAAAGGCCTGGGCGTCCACGGATGACAACAGTGGTGGATGATCGCCGCATACTTTCTTTGGTGAAGAAGAACCCGTTCACAACATCAACTGAAGTCCAGAACACTCTCAGTGAAGTAGGTGTATCTGTCTCTAAGTCAACAGTAAAGAGAAGACTCCATGAAAGTAAATACAAAGGGTTCACATCTAGATGCAAACCATTCATCAATTCCAAAAATAGACAGGCCAGAGTTACATTTGCTGAAAAACACCTCATGAAGCCAGCTCAGTTCTGGAAAAGTATTCTATGGACAGATGAGACAAAGATCAACCTGTACCAGAATGATGGGAAGAAAAAAGTTTGGAGAAGAAAGGGAACGGCACATGATCCAAGGCACACCACATCCTCTGTAAAACATGGTGGAGGCAACGTGATGGCATGGGCATGCATGGCTTTCAATGGCACTGGGTCACTTGTGTTTATTGATGACATAACAGCAGACAAGAGTAGCCGGATGAATTCTGAAGTGTACCGGGATATACTTTCAGCCCAGATTCAGCCAAATGCCGCAAAGTTGATTGGACGGCGCTTCATAGTACAGATGGACAATGACCCCAAGCATACAGCCAAAGCTACCCAGGAGTTCATGAGTGCAAAAAAGTGGAACATTCTGCAATGGCCAAGTCAATCACCAGATCTTAACCCAATTGAGCATGCATTTCACTTGCTCAAATCCAGACTTAAGACGGAAAGACCCACAAACAAGCAAGACCTGAAGGCTGCGGCTGTAAAGGCCTGGCAAAGCATTAAGAAGGAGGAAACCCAGCGTTTGGTGATGCCCATGGGTTCCAGACTTAAGGCAGTGATTGCCTCCAAAGGATTCGCAACAAAATATTGAAAATAAAAATATTTTGTTTGGGTTTGGTTTATTTGTCCAATTACTTTTGACCTCCTAAAATGTGGAGTGTTTGTAAAGAAATGTGACAATTCCTACAATTTCTATCAGATATTTTTGTTCAAACCTTCAAATTAAACGTTACAATCTGCACTTGAATTCTGTTGTAGAGGTTTCATTTCAAATCCAATGTGGTGGCATGCAGAGCCCAACTCGCCAAAATTGTGTCACTGTCCAAATATTTCTGGACCTAACTGTATATACAGGGTGGTCCAAAAGTAGGTGGACAGTATATAAGGTTATCAAACATGGTGTAAAGTGAAACTGACTCAGTTGCCCTTAGCAACCAATCAGATTCCACCTTTCATTCTTTACAGACTCTTTGGAAAATGAAAAGTGGAATCTGATTGGTTGCTAAGGGCAACTGAGTCAGTTTCACTTTACACCATGTTTGATAACCCTATTACACATACTGTCCACCTACTTTTGGACCACCCTGTATATATATATATATATATATATATATTGTATAAGATGTACGAGTCCAGAGCAGCCTATGCGTGTAAATACATCCACAGCTACCTACGTACATGGCTGGTATGATATTCACACCAGGGCAGCAAGTGGTAAAAAAGAAGCTCAATAAGCCAAAAGTACAAACTACTATTGTGACGCCCTGGGCAAGCCAGGGGTCACAGGTCATGACACCACCACACCCTACACCCCGGATAGGTACACCAAAGCTACACAAAAATCCTTGTTGCCTTCCTCCAGGGGCTGATGTCCACACCAGGGGGCGGGCCAGGCGGTTGGCTCCACCCACCGAGGAGTTCACAGCCCTGGAGGCGGGAAAACCAGGCAGAGGGAGATAAAAAGTTGAAGTTGAAGAGTGAAGTGGTAGAGGAGCAAGAGAGAGGAGTAAAGGTGGAAGAGAAAGTGACAGTTGAGAAAGCCTGAAGTTGGTCCGGGTGTGTGCCCCGGACTGAGACAGCAAGGTCAGCAGACGGCAGTGACCGTCTGCAGGAGAGGCTGCTTGGAGGTTGCCGAAAGGACCGTGGACGGGTGGTGGCCCGGCGGTACTGGAGCGGTATACGAAGAGAAGCCAGCACCATTGGCAGGGGCCTTTCGGATCCCGGCAAGGCTAGGAGTCGCCGTGAATTTGCCAAATCCGTCAGTAAAGGGGACCTCTGGGTCTCCCAACAACCAAGTCCCGATTGAAGGCAACAGTCCAACCGTTAGAGAGAGACACCGCCACCGCCAAGGCACCAGTTTCTCAGGGCCAGCGCCTGCGGGCAAAGAGGGGCTCCTCCGGCACATATCCAAGCCGGGGAGCGGGTTACCGGTGGGAACCCATCGCTACCAACATAGACTTAGGTGCAGGAAAAGGGACAGTCACCGTCAACTACCGGGGAAAAGCAACAGCAGCCGTCCGTGGGAACCGTCTTTCCAGCCGTGTGTTTTACCGAGAACTGTGTCACCGTCTCAGGCTGAGTGAGTACCACAGTGCCGTGAGGCACAGCGCTGCCCCCGCGTCCCTGCACCCCACCAAGCCCTGCACCGGCCCCGCCATCCCTCATCCCCCAACTCATCACTGGGCCCCGGGACAACCACCCCCTACCCACGGAGGGGAGAACTAACAACTTTGCTGCTCCCTGTCACCGCTCCCGGGATTCCCATACAGAGCAGCGGTGGTGTCCATACCATCACCACAACCGTGGGTGGCGTCACGGACAATAAACTATTCCAAAAACCAAACCCCTTTCACTCACGGGCGAGGAGCGCCGCTCGAGTCCCCGAGATCCGGCCCATCGCTCGAGTCACCGAGCACCAGCAGGCCGCAGCAGCAGCGGCAGCCGGACCCGAGCAGTGGGAGAGCGCAACGTCCCCTCCTCCGCCCGCGACAACTTGGCGTCACGAACATGATCTTACCGCTCTGCCGTTGGGTAGAGGTGCGCCTTGTGACCGCCGGAGGTGTCCGGCCGGAAAATTCCAGAAGCCACCATCTTTGGCGCGAAGAGTTCCCGCTCGAGCGTTTTCTTGAGTAGCAGAGGCGCGAAGGCCAAAACCCCGCCCCGATAGAGGAGGGGCCGGAAAGAGGCTAAGGGGGACGGAAACAAGATGTCTGCGCCCGACGGAGCCGCTGGAGGAGCGGTGGTCGCAGCCGCAGTGGCACCCGTGAATGGGAATGGGCCTGCCCAGGTCCCGGCCGTGCTGGCGGGAGGTGCCGCGGCCCCCGCTCTCGCTCAGGTGATGCCGTTCTCCTTGCCCTATGTGCCCGGAGCTACCTGTCTACCGCAGTATGACTTGAAACCTGATGCTTTACAGGTCTTCCGGAAAAAGCTTAATCCGCTTTTGGAATTGTACCCCCTGACTGATAAGCAACGTGCAGCGGTAGTGCTGGGCCAGCTAACCGGCGCGGCTGAGCAGGAAGCGGAGACCTGGGCCGAGGGGGACCGGCTCTCTGTAGCCACCATCTTTGAGAAGCTACAGACTGCCTTTGAGACACGTACCGAAGCTGAGCTGAGGATGCAGTTTTACCAGTGCCGGCAACGGTCTGTGGATAGCATTCGGGACTACGCTTTACGTCTGCAAACCGCCCTTTGCACCGTAAAGCGGGTAGACACTATCAATGAGGCGGACAGTAACAAGATGTTAGTAGAGCAATTTGTGCAGGGGATGAGGTCCTCTGAGGATCGCAAACAGCTCCGGCTGTGGGCCCTGGAACACCCTGATGTGGACTTTGCTGTGTTAAAGGAACGGGCCATTAAAGCACTGCAACCCCCAGCTTCAGAAATCTCGGAGCCAGCCCCGTGGCCAATTGAGACAGCCTCCGTCGTGGTGGCCCCTGACCCACCAGCCTCTCCGATGCCTACAGCTCCCAGCAGCACAATGGAAGAACTGGCAGCCCAGGTCCGCCGCATGGACGGAGACCTCGCCAAGATTCTCGCTACACTCCAACCTTTGACCAGATCCCAGCCTCCAACCAGGATACAGCTCGCCGACAGCCCTGAGGATGTTCCCTGGATGCAGCGGAGAAGTGCTAACAACTCACGGAACAGACCTCCAACCTGCTACAAGTGCAACAAGCCTGGCCATTACGTCCGACAGTGCCCGTTAAACGAGCAACCCCTGGGGCCACGGGCCAATCCTCAGGAGTAGAACCCCGTGGCCCCCCAGACTGGCGGGACCGGTATATCGGGGCCCGGCCCATCATCCCCATGGCTGTGGACGGCATACCAGTGATGGCTCTCTTGGACACTGGATCACAGGTAACCACCATACCATACACATTATACCAGCGGTATTGGGGGACAGACGAGCTGGCACCCCCAGATACTAGTATAACACTGATTGCTGCTGATGGACACCCATTGACCAAAGTGGGGTATAAACAAGTGGCTATGACCGTGGGGCGCGCTGAACTGCAACACCAGGGTATGATTGTGATCATGAATGAACCCAGTGACCATAACCTGAAGATAGTGCTAGGAACCAATGTGATGGAGCACTGTATGGGTGATGTGTTGGCCCTACTGCAGCAGCTGGCCGCCACGGCGGCGGGGAGCCGACAGAAAGCTGTGCAGCGTGAGATCCGAGCCTTGATGTACCGCCAGCATGTAAACTCAACAGGAGGAGAGATTGGTGGAGTGAGAGTGATGGATGCTGCTCCGTTGATTGTACCCCCTAGGAGTGAGATGATGATCTGGTGTAGAGCGGCAGTAGGGCCTCAGGGGCGTGACTACCCTGCCACGATAGAGCCCATGCCCTCCGAACACTGGCCCACCGTAATGGCCGCCCGAGGGGTGGTAGATGTAAAGAAGGGGAGAGTGCCCGTGAGGGTGCTGAACTGTAGGGAGGAAGAAGTCAGGCTTCCCCGGTATGCCACCCTTGCCAAGCTGCTCACCCTGGATCCCCACACTATCCACGAGGCAGCTCCCCCAGTCTCCCCACCTACTACCAGCACTCACCCGCCCCAAGGGGAGTTAAATGAGTGGCACCAACAGCTACACGTGGGCACTGACGATACCCCTACACATCACAAAGAAGGGGTGAACAGGGTGGTGCGGGAGTATGAGCAAGTTTTCAGCAAACATCCATTAGACTTTGGGCAGATTAAAGGGGTCCAACACCACATCCCCACCGGTGAGCACCCCCCTATCAAAGAGAGGTACAGGCCTATTCCCCCTGCGCATTACCAATGCGCCAAAGATATGTTGAGGAACATGAAAGAGGCAGGGGTTATTCGGGACAGCTGTAGTCCCTGGGCCGCCCCGTTGGTGCTGGTCAAAAAGAAGGATGGCACCATGCGGATGTGTGTGGACTACCGGAAGATTAACCAGATAACGCATAAAGATGCTTATCCACTGCCCCGTATCAAAGAGTCTTTGGCCGCACTGAGAACTGCAAATTACTTCTCTACCCTTGACCTCACCAGTGGATACTGGCAAGTGGCAGTGGCATCGGAGGACCGGGAGAAAACCGCCTTCACCACCCCAATGGGGCTCTGTGAATTCAATAGTATGCCGTTCGGGCTGTGCAACGCCCCTGGAACCTTCCAACGGCTGATGGAGTGCTGTCTGGGACATCTAAACTTCGAGACCGTCCTGTTATACTTGGATGATGTGATTGTGTACTCCCAGACGTATGAAGCCCATCTGGAGCACCTGGCCGAGGTGTTCGCGTCCCTTGACAAATACGGGATGAAGTTGAAGCCCTCTAAGTGTCACCTGCTGAAACCCAGAGTGCAGTACCTGGGACATGTAGTGAGTGCAGAAGGTGTCACCCCCAACCCTGAGAAGATCACTGCCATCCAAGGCTGGCCAAGACCAACCACAGTGAGGGAAGTAAGGCAGTTTCTGGGTCTGGTGGGGTACTACCGGCGCTTTATCAAGGGGTACACGAAGATGGCTGCCCCCATGCAGGATCTCCTCGTGGGGCAGACCAAAGGTGGTAGACCCATCGGAGCCCCACTGGTGTGGGAAGAAAGGCATGAGGAATCCTTCCGCCAGCTGAAAGCGGCCTTGACCGGAGAAGAGGTCCTAGCGTACCCTGACTACGGCTGCCCATTCATCCTCTACACAGACGCCAACAATGTGGGATTGGGGGCAGTCCTGTCCCAGGTCCAGGACGAGAAGGAAAAAGTGATTGCTTATGCTAGCCGAAAGCTCTGGCCAACTGAAAGGAACCCTGAGAACTACAGCTCCTTCAAGCTCGAGCTCCTGGCACTGGTATGGGCTATCACCAAGCGGTTCTGCCACTACTTGGCCGCAGCAAAATTCACCGCTTTCACGGATAACAATCCGTTGACTCACCTGGACACGGCCAAGTTGGGCACGTTGGAGCAGCGGTGGGTGGCCAGGCTAGCCAACTATGACTTCACAATCAAATACAGGGCTGGTCGTGTCAACATTAATGCTGATGCACTCTCTCGGATGCCCCACTTGTCAGAAGAAGGGTGCGAGGATGACGACCTCGAAGAGATCGAGTTGCCTGCATTTCACCAGCCACCAACTGAGAAGGTACATGTCCACCAACAACGGGTGAACCTGGATCCACTGCCCAGTCAGGAGTGGCAGGAAGCTCAAAACCAGGCGCCTGCTGTCCGCCTAGTCAAGACCCTGGTGGAACGAGGCGCTGTTGGGATGGACCCTGCCGCCCCAGCTGAAGCCCAACGTTTGTGGAAGGAACGGAACCGGCTGTATCTACATCAAGGGAAGCTGTACCGTGAGCTGATCAACCCGAAGACTCATGAGAAAATCCGCCAGTTGGTTATTCCCCAAGCTGATGTGCCCACTGTCTTGCAGGCGTACCATGATGGTGCCGGACACTTCGGATGGAAGAAGCTGGAGTTGCTGTTGAGAGAGCGGTTCTATTGGAGTGGAATGCGGGAGTCTGTAGAGGCCTGGTGCCGAGAGTGCGGTCCTTGTGTCGCGGGCGGGGAGGAGGGTGTCAGCACTGCGCTCACCCCTCTGCTCGGGTCCAGCTGCTGCTGCTCAGTGGTGGCTCGAGCGGTGGGCCGGATCCCGGGGGTCTCGAGCGGCGCTCCTCGCCCGTGAGTGAAAGGGGATTGGGTTTTGGGATATAGTCTATTGTCCGTGACTCCACCCACGGTTGTGGTGATTTGTTGACACCACCGCTGCTCTGTATGGGGATCCCGGGAATGATGGTATGGCGCAGCTAGTTGTTGTGTTGCCCCTCCGTGGGTAGGGGTTGGTGATCCCGGGGCCCAGTGATGAGGTGGGTGATGCAGGGCTTGGTGGGAGCAGGGACGCGGGGGCAGCGCTGTGCCTTGCGGCACTGTGGTACTCACTCAGCCTGAGACGATGACACAGTTCTCGGTAAAACACACGGCTGGAAAGACGGTTCCCACGGACGGCTGCTGTTGCTTTTCCCCAGTAGTTGACGGTGACGGTCCCTTTTCTTGCACCTAAGATGATGATGGTTGCGATGGGTTCCCACCGGTAATCCGCTCCCCGGCTTGGATATGGGCCGGAGGAGCCCTACTTTGCCCGCAGGCGCTGGCCCTGAGAAACTGGTGCCCTGGCGGTGGCGGTGTCTCTCTGCTACGGTTGGACTGTTGCCTTCAATCGGGACTTGGTTGTTGGGAGACAGTCGTCCCCTTCACTGACGGATTTGGCAAATTATGGCGACTCCTAGCCTTGCCGGGATCCGGAAGGCCCCTGCCCTGGTGCTGACTGTTCCTTGTACACTGCTCCAGACCGCCGGGTCACCACCCGTCCGCGGTCCTTCCAGCAACCTCCGAGCAGTCACCCCTGCGGACAATCACCGCCGTCTGCTGACCTTGCTGTCTCTCAGCCCGGGGCACACACCCGGACCAACTTCAGGCTTTACCAACTGTCACTTTTCACTTTACTTCAGCTTCTCTCCTAAGCCCCTCTACCACTTCACTTCCTTCTACTTCCACTAACTTTTCTTATCTCTGAACTGCCTGGTTCTTCCCGCCTCCAGAGCTGTGAACTCCTCGGTGGGCGGAGCCAACCGCCTGGCCCACCCCCTGGTGTGGACATCAGCCCCTGGAGGAAGGCAACAAGGATTTTGGGTTAGCTTAGGTGTTCCTAACTGGGGTGTAGGGTGTGGTGGTGTGATGACCTGTGACCCCTGGCTTGCCCAGGGCGTCACATTCCCCCTTAGCAAAATGCAGACCGTCCGCGGGCTGCCCGTCCAACACCGGTTTTATTTTCTGAAAAATATATAAAAAGATAACACACACACAACTTATGACATCATCCCACATCGGGAGGTTCAGTTCTTAAACGTTGCAACCGGTTTACGGTTACGGTCTCCGCTCTCTCCCACCCAAGTAACCTGGCCCTGATGCTGCCCCTAAAACCCAGGCAGCACCCCTTGACCCAAGTCCAGCACAAGTTACCCGAGCGGGATCTGTCCTTCCCCTCCAGAGGGTAGCCACCGGTTCCTGTGGTGGCTGGGCCCCAGCCGGCTCTACTGCGGGCCCTCCCTCCAACCTGCCTCTCCGGAGGCGGTACTGCGGAAACGGTAATGGTAAAACAACTTATTTACATTCCACTAACGTTTGTGGTTGCCCTGCAAGTTCACGGGCTTGTCCATAAGGAGTCCCTTATGCAACCTTTTAAAACGGTCCCCACGGGGACAACGGTGCCGGCAACGGCCGGTTCTCCCAATCACGGTAAATCAGGTGACTCCATCAGTTGATCATTTTACTTATCATCATTTTTGCAAACTTTCAAACATAAAACTCACACAGACTTCCTGACCCCCTCTTTAAAGGACGGTCTCCCTGTACCTAAGTGGGGGTCTACCTAGGTTAGGACGGGTGGACCTCCGGGGTCCGGTGTCAGTGGGGCTATGCAGTGGGGCAGAGGGAACAACTGGTTTCTCCTCCCTGCTATCGTGTGGGGCAGGCGGAGGCATAGGGGAGCTGGGCACAGGTTCATCCCTGGGCACTGGCACTGGTTCTGGCTCACGGTTGACCGCTTCCACCACTTCTTCATCCACAGGTTGTGGGAACAGTATCACTGGAAGAATCACCGCGCCGTTCTGTGTAGGCCAGTCTGCTGGGAAGTCTCCCATCGCAGTATGGATCACCTCTTTCGCCTTATCCGCTGTTAGGGGAACCGGTACTTCTGCCGCCGCTCTTAGGGCTGGTGGGCACCTTTTCAGATGGTCCCGGGAAACTGTGGCCAAAGTGCCTCCTTGGTCACGGCTGATTTGGTAGGCCTTCCCACCTTCCCATCCTGTGGGCTGTATGACGTATGGGTTCTGTTCCCATTGATCATCCAGCTTGTGGGTTCTCCTCTTCCGCTTCAGTACGACATCTCCGGGCTGAAAAGGTCCAGCAGACGCCTTTTGATTAAAGCGCTGCTCCTGCAGTTCCCGACTCCGACTTAAGTTCTTCTCGACATATTCTTGAATCTGCCGGTATTGTGCTCTCCGCCGAGTTTCCCATTCAGCTGTCGAAGGGAGTGCTTCTGGGGCCTCCAACCCCATTTCCAGGTCCACCGGCAGGCGGCCGGGGCGGGCCCTCATCAGATATGCTGGGGGGCACTTTGTTGAGCTGGACGGGATATTGTTGTACATATCGACCAAGTCGGGTAGCTTTTCCGGCCACAGGTTCCGCTCTTCCAGCGGTAACGTCTTGAGGTGTCCCAGGACCAAGTGGTTCATCTTCTCACACATGCCGTTGGTCTGGGCATGGTAAGGGGTGGTCCGGATCTTCTTACAGCCGTACAACTGGCAGAACTCGTGGAACACCTCCGCTTCAAAAGCCGGGCCTTGGTCAGTAAGCACCTTTTCTGGATATCCATGTGGTCGGCAGAAATAAGCCTGGAACGCTCGAGCGGCAGTTCGACCAGTTAGGTCCTTGACGGGGACAACCACCATGAATCTTGAATAGTGGTCTACGATGGTCAACGCGTAGGCGTACCCACTTCGGCTGGGGGTGAGCTTGACATGGTCTAGGGCGACCAGTTCCAGCGGCTGATGTGTGATGATTGGGTGTAGGGGCGCCCTCTGGCTGGTCTCGTCCTTCCTCCTCAGCGTGCAAGGACCACACTCTCGGCACCAGGCTTCTACCGACTCCCGCATCCCACTCCAGTAGAACCGCTCTCTCAACAGCATCTCCAGCTTCTTCCACCCGAAGAGTCCGGCCCCATCATGGTATGCCCGCAAAACAGTAGCCACATCAGCTCGGGGAATAACCAACTGGCAGATTTTCTCATGAGTCTTCGGGTTGATCAGCTCACGGTACAGCTTCCCTTGATGTAGATAAAGCCGTTTCCGTTCCTTCCACAAGTGCTGGGCTTCAGCTGGAGCGGCAGGGTCCATTCCAACAGCACCTTGTTCCACCAGGGTCTTGACGAGGCGGACAGCCGGCGCCTGGTTTTGAGCTTCTTGCCACTCTTGACTGGGCTGTGGGTCCAGGTCCACCCGTTGTTGGTGTACCTGTACCTTCTCAGTTGGTGGCTGGTGAAATGCAGGCAACTCAATCTCCTCGAGGTCGTCATCCTCGCACCCTTCTTCTGAAAAATGGGGCATTCGGGAGAGTGCATCAGCATTAATGTTGACACGACCAGCTCGGTACTTGATGGTGAAGTCATAGTTGGCTAGCCGGGCCACCCACCGCTGCTCCAACGCGCCCAACTTGGCCGTGTCCAGGTGAGTCAACGGATTGTTGTCCGTGAAAGCGGTGAATTTTGCTGCAGCCAAGTAGTGGCGGAACCGCTCTGTGATAGCCCATACCAATGCCAGGAGCTCGAGCTTGAAGGAGCTGTAGTTCTCAGGGTTCCTTTCAGTTGGCCGAAGCTTCCGGCTAGCATAAGCAATCACTTCCTCCTTCCCATCCTGGACCTGGGACAGGACTGCTCCTAGTCCCACATTGCTGGCGTCTGTGTAGAGGATGAACGGGCAGCCATAGTCAGGGTACGCTAGGACCTCTTCTCTGGTCAAAGCCGCTTTCAGCTGGCAGAAGGATTCCTCATGCTTTTCCTCCCACACCAGTGGGGCTCCGATGGGTCTACCACCTTTGGTCTGTCCCACGAGGAGATCTTGCATGGGGGCAGCCATCTTCGTGTATCCCTTGATAAAGCGCCGGTAGTACCCCACCAGGCCCAGAAACTGCCTTACTTCCCTCACTGTGGTTGGTCTCGGCCAGCCCTGGATGGCAGTGATCTTCTCAGGGTCGGGGGAGACACCTTCTGCACTTACCACGTGCCCCAGGTACTGCACTCTGGGTTTCAGCAGGTGACACTTAGAGGGCTTCAATTTCATCCCGTATTTGGCAAGGGATGCGAACACCTCGGCCAGGTGCTCCAGATGGGCTTCATACGTCTGGGAGTAAACAATCACAACATCCAAATACAATAGGACGGTCTCGAAGTTTAGGTGTCCCAGACAGCACTCCATCAGCCGTTGGAAGGTTCCTGGGGCATTGCACAGCCCGAACGGCATACTATTGAATTCACAGAGCCCCATCGGGGTGGTGAAGGCGGTTTTCTCCCGGTCTTCCGGGGCCACGGACACTTGCCAGTACCCACTGGTGAGGTCAAGGGTAGAGAAGTAATTTGCAGTTCTCAGTGCGGCCAAAGACTCTTCAATACGGGGCAGTGGGTAGGCATCTTTATGGGTTATCTGATTAATCTTCCGGTAGTCCACACACATCCGCATGGTACCATCCTTCTTCTTGACCAGTACCAACGGAGCGGCCCAGGGACTACAGCTGTCCCGAATAACCCCTGCCTCCTTCATATTCCTCAACATATCTTTGGCACACTGGTAATGTGCAGGGGGAATAGGCCTGTACCTCTCTTTGATAGGGGGGTGTTCACCGGTAGGGATATGGTGTTGGACCCCTTTGATCTGCCCAAAGTCTAGTGGATGTTTGCTAAAAACCTGTTCATACTCCCGCACCACCCTGTATACCCCTGCTTTGTGATGTGTAGGGGTATCATCAGTGCCCACGTGTAGCTGTTGGTGCCACTCATTTACCTCCCCTTGAGGCGGGGAAGTGCTGGTAGTAGGTGGGGAGACTGAGGGACTGGCTTCGTGGATGGTGTGGGGGTCCAGGGTGAGCAGCTTGGCAATGGTGGCATACCGGGGAAGCCTGACTTCTTCCTCCCCACAGTTCAGCACCCTCACAGGCACCCTTCCCTTCTTCACGTCTTCCACCCCTCGGGCGGCCATTACAGTGGGCCAGTGCTCGGAGGGTATGGGCTCCATCATGGCAGGGTAGTCACGCTCCTGAGGCCCTACTGCTGCCCTACACCAAATCATCATCTCACTCCTAGGGGGCACAATCAACGGAGCAACATCCATCACTCTCACTCCACCAATCTCTCCTCCTGTTGAGTTTACATGCTGGCGGTACATCAAGGCTCGGATCTCACGCTGCACAGCTCTCTGTCGACTCCCCGCCGCCGTGGCGGCCAGCTGCTGCAGTAGGGACAACACATCACCCATACAGTGCTCCATCACATTGGTTCCTAGCACTATCTTCGGGTTATGATCACTGGGTTCATTCATGATCACAATCATACCCTGGTATTGCAGTTCAGCTTGCCCTACTGTCATAGCCACCTGTTTATACCCCACTTGGGTCAATGGGAGTCCATTGGCAGCAATTAGCGTTATACTAGTATCTGGGGGTGCCAGCTCGTCTATCCCCCAATACCGCTGGTACAATGTGTATGGTATGATGGTTTACCTGTGATCCAGTGTCCAAGAGAGCCATCACCGGTATACCGTCCACAGCCACGGGGATGATGGGCCGGGCCCCGATATACCGGTCCCGCCAGTCCGGGGGGCCACGGGGTTCTACTCCTGAGGATTGGCCCGGGGCCCCAGATGTTGCTCGTTTAACGGGCACTGTCGGAAGTAATGCCCAGGCTTACGGCACTTGTAGCAGATTGGAGGTCTGCTCCGCGGGTTGCTGTTACTTCTCCGCTGCATCCAGGGGACATCCTCAGGGCTGTTGGCAAGCTGTATCTGTGCTGAAGGCTGAGATCTGGTCAAAGGTTGGAGTGCAGCAAGAATCTTGGCGAGGTCTCCGTCTATGCGACGGACCTGGGCTGCTAGTTCCTCCATCGTGCTGCTTGAGGCTGCAGGTGTTGGAGAGGTTGGTAGGGCAGGGGCCACCACGACGGGGGCCGTCTCAATGGGCCACGGGGCTGGCTCCAGGACTTCTGAAGCTGGGGGCTGTAGTGCTTTAATGGCCCGTTCCTTTAACACAGCAAAGTCCACATCAGGGTGTTCTAGGGCCCACAGCCGGAGTTGTTTGCGATCCTCAGGGGATCTCATCCCCTGCACAAATTGCTCTACTAACATCTTGTTGCTATCCGCCTCATTGCAGACGTAAAGCATAGTCCCGAATGCTATCCACAGCCCGTTGCCGGCACTGGTAAAACTGCATCCTCAGCTCAGCTTCAGTCCGCGTCTCAAAGGCAGTCTGTAGCTTCTCAAAGATGGTGGCTACAGAGAGCCGGTCCCCCTCAACCCAGGTCTCCGCCTCCTGCTCAGCCGCACCGGTTAACTGGCCCAGCACTACTGCCGCATGTTGCTTATCGGTCAGGGGGTACAGCTCTAGCAACGGGTTAAGCTTTTTCCGGAAGACCTGTAAAGCATCAGGTTTTCTGTCATACTGCGGTAGCCAGGTAGCTCCGGGCGCATAGGCCAAGGAGAACGGCATCACCTGAGCGAGCGCGGGGGCCGCGGCACCTCCCACCAGCGCGGCCGGGACCTGGGCAGGCCCATTCCCATCCGCGGGTGCTACTGCGGCTGCGACCACCGCTCCTCCAGCGGCTCCGTCAGGCGCAGACATCTTGTTTCCGTCCCCCTTAGCTTCTTTCCAGCCCCTCCTCTATCGGGGCGGGGTTTTGGCCTTCGCGCCTCTGCTACTCGAGAAGACGCTCGAGCGGGAACTTTTCGCGCCAAAGATGGCGACCTCTGAAATTTTTCAGCCGGATACCTCCGGCGGTCACAAGGCGCACCTCTACCCAACGGCAGAGCGGTAAGATCCTGTTCGTGACGCCAAGTTGTCGCGGGCGGGGAGGAGGGTGTCAGCACTGCGCTCACCCCTCTGCTCGGGTCCGCCTGCTACTGCTCAGTGGTGGCTCGAGCGGTGGGCCGGATCCCGGGGGTCTCGAGCGGCGCTCCTCGCCCGTGAGTGAAAGGGGATTGGGTTTTGGGATATAGTCTATTGTCCGTGACGCCACCCACGGTTGTGGTGATTTGTTGACACCACCGCTGCTCTGTATGGGGATCCCGGGAGTGATGGTATGGCGCAGCTAGTTGTTGTGTTGCCCCTCCGTGGGTAGGGGTTGGTGATCCCGGGGTCCAGTGATGAGGTGGGTGATGCAGGGCTTGGTGGGAGCAGGGACGCGGGGGGCAGCGCTGTGCCTTGCGGCACTGTGGTACTCACTCAGCCTGAGACGATGACACAGTTCTCGGTAAAACACACGGCTGGAAAGACGGTTCCCACGGACGGCTGTAATTGCTTTTCCCCAGTAGTTGACGGTGACGGTCCCTTTTCCTGCACCTAAGATGATGATGGTTGCGATGGGTTCCCACCGGTAACCCGCTCCCCGGCTTGGATATGGGCCGGAGGAGCCCTACTTTGCCCGCAGGCGCTGGCCCTGAGAAACTGGTGCCCTGGCGGTGGCGGTGTCTCTCTGCTACGGTTGGACTGTTGCCTTCAATCGGGACTTGGTTGTTGGGAGACAGTCGTCCCCTTCACTGACGGATTTGGCAAATTATGGCGACTCCTAGCCTTGCCGGGATCCGGAAGGCCCCTGCCCTGGTGCTGACTGTTCCTTGTACTCTGCTCCAGACCGCCGGGTCACCACCCGTCCGCGGTCCTTCCAGCAACCTCCGAGCAGTCACCCCTGCGGACAATCACCGCCGTCTGCTGACCTTGCTGTCTCTCAGCCCGGGGCACACACCCGGACCAACTTCAGGCTTTACCAACTGTCACTTTTCACTTTACTTCAGCTTCTCTCCTTAGCCCCTCTACCACTTCACTTCCTTCTACTTCCACTAACTTTTCTTATCTCTGAACTGCCTGGTTCTTCCCGCCTCCAGAGCTGTGAACTCCTCGGTGGGCGGAGCCAACCGCCTGGCCCACCCCCTGGTGTGGACATCAGCCCCTGGAGGAAGGCAACAAGGATTTTGGGTTAGCTTAGGTGTTCCTAACTGGGGTGTAGGGTGTGGTGGTGTGATGACCTGTGACCCCTGGCTTGCCCAGGGCGTCACACTTGCACGCTGAGGAGGAAGGACGAGGCCAGCCAGAAGGCTGCCCCTACACCCGATCATTACACATCAGCCGAAAGGAGCTGGTCGCCCTGGACCATGTCAAGCTCACCCCCAGCCAAAGTGGGTACGCGTTGACCATAGTAGACCACTATTCGAGGTTCATGGTGGTTGTCCCAGTCAAGGACCTAACTGGTCGTACTGCCGCTAGAGCTTTCCAGGCTTATTTCTGCCGACCACATGGATACCCAGAGAAAGTGCTTACTGACCAAGGCCCGGCTTTTGAAGCAGAGGTGTTCCATGAGTTCTGCCAGTTGTACGGCTGCAAGAAGATCCGGACCACCCCTTACCATGCCCAGACCAACAGCATGTGTGAGAAAATAAACCACTTGGTCCTGGGACTCCTCAAGACGTTACCGCTGGGAGAGCGGAACCTGTGGCCAGAGAAGCTACCCGACTTGGTCGATATGTACAACAACATCCCATCCAGCTCAACGAAGTGCACCCCAGCATATCTGATGAGGGCTCGCCCCGGCCGACTGCCGGTGGACCTGGAAATGGGGTTGGAGGCCCCAGAAGCACTCCCTTCGACAGCTGAATGGGAAACTCGGCGGAGGGTACAATACCGGCAGATTCAAGAATATGTGGAGAAGAACTTGAGTCGGAGTCGGGAACTGCAGGAGCAGCGCTTCAATCAGAAGGCGTCTGCTGGCCCTTTTCAGCCCGGAGATGTCGTACTGAAGCGGAAGAGGAGAACCCACAAGCTGGATGATCAATGGGAACAAACCCCGTACGTCATACAGCCCACAGGATGGGAAGATGGGAAGGCCTATCAAATCAGTCATGATCAAGGGGGCACTTTGGTCACAGTTTCCCGGGACCATCTGAAAAGGTGCCCACCAGCCTTAAGAGCGGCGGCTGAAGTACCGGCTCCCCCACTATTAGAGAAGGCAAAAGAGGTAATCCACACGGCGATGGGAGACTTCCCAGCGGACTGGCCTACACAGAACGACGCGGTGATTCTTCCAGTGATACTGTTCCCACAACCCGTGGATGAAGAAGTGATGGAGGCGGTCAACCATAAGTCAGTGCCAGTGCCCAGGGATGAACCTGTACCCAGCTCCCCTATGCCTCCGCCTGCCCCACACGATAGCAGGGAGGAGGAACTGATTGTTCCCTCTGCCCCACTGCCTAGCCCTACTTACACCGGACCCTGGAGGTCCACCCGTCCCAACCTAGGTAGACCCCCACTTAGGTACAGGGAAACCGTCCTCTAAAAGGGGGGGGAGGAAGTCTGTGTGCGTTTGAAAAGTTTTGAAAAGTTTTGAGATAAAAATGAAAGTAATCAACCGAAGCCTCAGCTGATTGTCAACCGTGATTGGAACCGGCCGTTGCCGGCATTGTTGTCCCCGTAGGGACCCTTCAAAAAAGTTGCATAGGGAACTCTCTATGAACAGGCCCGAGAACTTGCAGGGCAACCACAAACGTTAGTGGCTTGTAAATAAAAATGTTGTGTTGCAGCACCGTTACCGCCTCCGGAGAGGCAGGTTGGAGAGAGGGCCCGCAGTGGAGCAGGCTGGGGCCCAGCCACCACAGGAACCGGTGGCTACCCTCTGGAGGGGAAGGACAGATCCCGCTCGGGTAACTGGTTCAGGACTGGGGTCAAGGGGTGCTGCCTGTTTCTTAGAGGCAGCATCAGGGCCAGGTTACTTGGGTGGGAGAGAGCGGCAGCAGCAACCGTTTTAATGTTCCGTAACGTTTAAGAAAAAGTACCTCCCGTTGTGGGATGAAGTTATTATACTTGTTATGTTTTTATCTTTTTTCAGAAAAATAAAACCGGTGTTGGACGGGCAGCCCGCGGACGGTCTGCATTTTGCTAAGGGGGAATGTGACGCCCTGGGCAAGCCAGGGGTCACAGGTCATTACACCACCACACCCTACTCCCCGGATACGTACACCAAAGCTACACAAAAATCCTTGTTGCCTTCCTCCAGGGGCTGATGTCCACACCAGGGGGTGGGCCAGGCGGTTGGCTCCGCCCACCGAGGAGTTCACAGCCCTGGAGGCGGGAAAACCAGGCAGAGGGAGATAAAAAGTTGAAGTTGAAGAGTGATGTGGTAGAGGAGCAAGAGAGAGGAGTAAAGGTGGAAGAGAAAGTGACAGTTGAGAAAGCCTGAAGTTGGTCCGGGTGTGTGCCCCGGACTGAGACAGCAAGGTCAGCAGACGGCAGTGACCGTCTGCAGGAGAGGCTGCTTGGAGGTTGCCGAAAGGACCGTGGATGGGTGGTGGCCCGGCGGTACCGGAGCGGTATACGAAGAGAAGCCAGCACCATTGGCAGGGGCCTTTTGGATCCCGGCAAGGCTAGGAGTCGCCGTGAATTTGCCAAATCCGTCAGTGAAGGGGACCTCTGGGTCTCCCAACAACCAAGTCCCGATTGAAGGCAACAGTCCAACCGTTAGAGAGAGACACCGCCACCGCCAAGGCACCAGTTTCTCAGGGCCAGCGCCTGCGGACAAAGAGGGGCTCCTCCGGCACATATCCAAGCCGGGGAGCGGGTTACCGGTGGGAACCCATCGCTACCAACATAGACTTAGGTGCAGGAAAAGGGACCGTCACCGTCAACTACCGGGGAAAAGCAACAGCAGCCGTCCGTGGGAACCGTCTTTCCAGCCGTGTGTTTTACCGAGAACTGTGTCACCGTCTCAGGCTGAGTGAGTACCACAGTGCCATGAGGCACAGCGCTGCCCCCATGTCCCTGCACCCCACCAAGCCCTGCATCTCCCACCTCATCACTGGGCCCCGGGATCACCAACCCCTACCCACCGAGGGGAGAACTAACAACTTTGCTGCTCCCTGTCACCGCTCCCGGGATTCCCATACAGAGCAGCGGTGGTGTCCATACCATCACCACAACCGTGGGGTGGCGTCACGGACAATAAACTATTCCAAAAACCAAACCCCTTTCACTCACGGGCGAGGAGCGCCGCTCGAGTCCCCGGGATCCGGCCCATCGCTCGAGCCACCGAGCACCAGCAGGCCGCAGCAGCAGCGGCAGCCGGACCCGAGCAGTGGGAGAGCGCAGCGTCCCCTCCTCCGCCCGCGACACTATATCTTATCTAGGCATGAAACCTAAAAAACATGGTGCAAATAAAGGAGATTGACATGGAACGGGGCTAAATAAGGAGCCCAGATGAAGACCACAAATATGATGCATTGGGTGAGCTGAGCGCAGCTCAAGGCAGCTTCATCAGGGGTAGTTGCACACAGTGGAAATGGAAATCTGCCATTGTAGTGCCCAGTACATTGTAGTGCCCATACATTGTGCCCAGCTTGAGCTTCTGGAGACCTGCACCTCGTAAATGAAATGTGCTCTCCTCACTACAGAAATGCCAAACACGAACGCTAACTCCGTTTAGACATATTGTCGGGCTCAGAAGGGACGGGGAGGGTATTTAAATTTTGGAATGCAAATTTTTTCTTTTAGAAGGAAACCATAGCGCTTTTCCAGAGCCCTTGTACTACCAGCAATGTGGAAGCCCCCTATATTCCTGAGTGAGGATTTGTTTTTTGTGGGTTGAGCAGAAGCTTTTATTGGTGGAACATTTTGGGTCAGTTCCCATTTATCCTGTGCCCTACGCTGAGCATTTACATCAGGGTTTTCATTTAAATCTTCAAAATACGTGAACAAGATGAAACCACCAATGGATCCATTCACTAATGAGGCAGCAGAGATACTGTGGACTTTCTGGATTTTAATGCGTGCACAAAAAAGATGGCAAACCACACTTTTTGCACATTTGAAAAGACGGGCACAAATGGATCATAGGACAGAGAGAGTCCAAAGTGTTTCTATCTGCCTCATTATAGGGAATCTTCCATCTGAATCTCATATTTCAGAGATTTACATGCAATCCCCAGTGTAAGCGCTCAGCGTAGAGCGCAGGATAAATGTGAGCTGAGCCTCACTGCGATGTTTCGGAGGCAGAATAATCAATTCAACAGCAGGTCAGAAATGGCTTTTGTTAATTTTTTACACCATTCACTGTGCGGTATAAGTGATTAGACTGTTTTATTCTTCATGTCGAGGTGATTACAGCGATACCAGATTTATATCTGTTTTTTTTGTTTGGCTACTATCACACAATAAAGAAAAGCTTTTGCTCCAAAAGAGTTTTTGCATCACCATATTTTGAAAGCTCTAATTTTTCTATATATCTGCTCACAGTCATGTGAGGGTTTGTTTTTTGTGGGTTGAGTTGATGTTTTAATTGGTACAATTTTTGGGCACATAATATTTTTTTGATCGCTTTCTATTCTGATTTTTGGGATGCAGAATGAACAAAAAACAGCAATTCATACATTTATTTTTACACTGTTGTAAAAAGGATAACGCAGCTTTATTCTTCAGGTCAGAACAATTACAACAATACCATATTTATATATTTTTTGTTTTTTTGTTTTTTGATGTTTTGCCACTTTTACACAATAAAAACATTTTATAGAAAAACATATTGTTTTTGCATTGCTGTATTCTGAGAGCTATAGCTTTTTTTTTATTTTTCCACTGGCAACAAATATGTGAACTTTATTAGTTTATTTTTGTTTTTACATATATATTAGCATAATATTTTTTGTCCATTACTTTGTGTTTTTTTAAATATTTTTGCAATTTAGTGACTGCAGCCTCTGACCCCTGATGATGCTTAGTTTCAGGGAGAGGGCAGGGACTGTGACAGTGACCACGGACTCTGCCCCCGATGATGCTTTATTTCATAGAGGGGGAAAAGGCTGTGTCAGGGATCACAACCTCAACCCACTGATGACTCTTACTTTAAGGGAGAGGGCAGGGACTTTAATAATGACCACAGCATCTACCCCAGATGACGCTTTGCTTCATAGAGGGGCACAGGCTGTGTCAGTGACTGCAGCCTCTGCCCCTGATGACGCGTAATGTCAGGGAGAGGGCAGGGACTGTAACAATAACTACAGCCACTTCCCCCTGATGACACTTTGCTTCATGCAGGGGGCACTAAGTTTCAGGGAGATGGCAGGGGCTGTGTCAGTGACTTCAGCCTCTGCCCCCTGATGACGCTTAGTTTCAGAGAGAGGGCAGGGACAGTGACAGTGACCACAGCCTCTGCCCCCTGATGACACTTAGTTTCAGGGAGAGAGCAGGGGCTGTGACAATGACCACAGCCTCTGCCCCTGATGACACTTCGTTTCAGGGAGGGGTACAGGCTGTGACAGTGACTGCAGCTTCTGCCCCCTGATGATGCTTAGTTTCATTGAGATAGCAGATACAGTGACCACAGCCTCTGCCCCCTGATGATGCTTAGTTTCAGCGAGAGGGCAGGGGCTGTGACAATGACTACAGCCTCTGCCCCTGATGACGCTTTGTTTCGTGGAGGGGGCACAGGCTGTGTCAGTGACCTTAGCCTCTGCCCCCTGATAACTATTTGTTTCAGTATGCCAGCACGCAGTGGGATTCTCAAACGAAGCATCATGAGAAAGGACGTAGGGAAAGAACAATCAATAGTAGTTAGTATAGTGAGTGAGAGGTAGGGAATTTTTAATGCAACCATATTAGAAATTAGTTTGGATGGGCACAATAAATAGATACGGATTTAGACTGACATTTCTTAAGCTTTTGGACCAACCCTTTAAATAAAAATAGTGGTATTTCTTCTTGATTTAACTAACAATGTGTTGCTTTATTCCTTTATGTAAACTGTCCTAGAAGGATTGGGGGTGACACAACCAGAGATGGTGACAGCAGAAGTTGGAGAGTCGGTGACCATCACTTGCTCATTTACATCTGAGTTTCCTGCCTACTCAGTGACATGGACCATAGGATGCAACAGCCCCGAGAAGCTTCAAGATAACCCGTGTTACCAGCACAGAGCAAACATCACCACCCAAGATAATGTCAGGACACCGCACAGCTCAGAATTACCCATCTATGAGGGGAAGATTATACTCACGATCAACAATCTGACCGAGAACGACTCATTGATGTTTTGCTGTCATATAAAGACTAATAAAAAGACAGGAACTGGAGCTGGAACCAGACTGGAGGTCACTCCGAGATCATTTCCTACAGGTATATTATGAGTAATAGTATATAGGTATGAAATAGACCCAAAAATAATAACTAAATAGACACCATATTACTGTTCCTGTAAATCTAGACAAATCAAGAGTTCACTGAAGAGATAAATTCTGTCTATCTGCAGCCACCACTAGGGGGAGCTCCCTGCATACACTATATACACTGAACTCAGTAATAACAGTATGCAGTGAGCTCCTGAGCTCCCTCTAGTGGTGGCTGAAAAATTCTAAAATTCAAAACGTTCTGAAGGTGATTTGGAGATCAGTAGTAGAAGAAAAGAAGCTCTGGTTGAGCAAACAATCAGTATCTTCAGTGTTTCATCTGAGTAGCTTGTTGAGAGACCACCAATGATTCTTTTTACATACGTTTTTGTAAGCCCAAAGTGACTCACCCCCAACTAATACTTGTTCATTTTTGACTAATTCTGTCTTTATTTTACAGAGTGTAGCCACAAAGTGTTCCTTTCGGCAGAAATCATCCGCATCACCTGCCTCATCATCCTCATCATACTCCTGGGCCTCGCCGTGAAGACGTCCTGCTAGGGTCATTTCACTTGCCGTTGGTTCCTTCTCCTCTTATGTTGGATTTGCTTCTATGTTTTCTTTTCACTATATTATAGGAACAAGCCATGGACCTGAAGTGAATTGGGCCGGTCATATCATGGGAATTATCACTAGAGTTGACCACAAAGTTTCACTTGCTCCTGGTCCAGTGGCCATGTTGATAGTCCATGTCCACCAGGCCCCTGAGAACCTCCTGCTTCCTTCTGGCACCTCTTCTGATTAGAAGACTTGGCATCATTGCAGTATGATGTGTGGATGTCATTGTGGCGGGTGAAAAAATCAGAAGAGGCATCGGGTATGGTGGCAGGTAGGAGAAGATTTGTTGTGCTTTGACCTGGTGGCCAAGGACTACCAATGGGGCCACTGGATCTGGTTCCCGCCAACCTCTTTTATATTTTATTCCTAAAATCCCTTCAAGGGCAGGTACAAATACCAGATCCCTGAATGAAACAGATGTTTCTGGAAGTTTTTTTGGGAGTGGCTTACAAATGTCTCCATATTTCTGAGTCTAATGTGAAAAATTCAGGCATTTACTGGATGAAAGACTTGTCTTCTTCCCTGCGTTTGCTTCTATTCTACATAATTTTTAGAGATAAAATAAAATATTGCATGAAATGTTGTTTCTCTGGTTTCAAATAAAACTTAAATGAACCTACTGCCAAACTTTGCTGACTTTCATGGCTGTGTTGGGCGTTGTTCAGACTGCAGAATCTGACACCCCTACCCGATGGTTTCTCTGGAGTTTGGGATCAAATCAAGCAGACTTTGGCATCGACCTGATGTGTGCTGATTCATAGGCAGGCTAACAAAAGTTAATATCTGCTGGTCTGCTTACTCCTTTGGTCACATGCTGTGGGTAGGACTATCACATCTGCTCTCCTCCTATTTATGCTGGTTGAATCCTTCCACCCATGTAAGCTATAGTTTTCTCTAGGTTGGTGCGTGAGGTGTGGTGTCCCAGACATATTGGTGAAAGTTCTGCTCTTTGCTTGGTGCGGTTGTGGAATTTACCCCTGTTTTTTAACTTTCTTCCTGCTCTTGTTTTTCCTTTTGAATCTCTTATTGTCTTTACCTTTGTGTGTGTGTGCGGTGTGACAGAGTTTTGGTTTATCTCTGTCTGTATATATCTGTGGATTTCATCATACTCCTGTCTCGACCCTCCCTTGGGCAGAGGGGAAATCAGATCAGGACTGGTCAGGAGTAGGGCCAGGAAAGAGGCTCAGGCCTCTTCACCATCAGGAGTATCTCCGAGGTTAGGGATGTCATATTGCCCCCTAGCTTGAGGAACAGCCTAGGAGGGAGCCACAGTTCCCTGCTATCCCATAATCATCGTGGCTAGTGCCTCTTGTATTCATAAAGCAGACGTCTGTGCCTTGGAGCTGCTTTTCTTGCTCAGTGCATGGGAGTTCCAAACCTTATAGAAACATATGAGACTTGATTAGGGGCATATTAAAGGGTTTGACCGGCCCTGACAGAATTTTTGGTAACCCCTGAAGGCTGCTGTATCCTAAAAACAGTATGGTTTCAATTTGTGCAAATTGCACAGTTTCGGTCATGTGCCAACTAGAAGCAAATGAGAGTCTTGTGAGCATGTGGTCTCCACATTTGTACGTCATGTTGCGTAGGAGGCTTCGCAGCTGAGACCACTCCAAACTTGGCAAGTGCCATCTGTGCAATACAGATGACACCCACCTGCAACTTACAAACTGGCATCCAGGCAAATATACAATGATAGTGGGGCCTCCGTCATGCCAACAGCCTTCATTCCTGGTGCAACTTGTTCCCCCTGTCATGATGCAGCCTTCTCCCAGGATCAAAGAAATATCATCCATGCACATATTTAAATTAATTTAGAAAAAAATACAACCAAACAAAAAGAATACAAAAAATTAAATCACCTACTTATCCCTTTTTATTGCCAAAAAAATAAATCTAAAATAAAGTGTAAAAAATAACACATTTAATAACAACACATCCATAATATCCTGAACTATTAAAATACCTCATTTATCCCACATGGGAAAGCCATAACAGGAAAAATGACAGAATTTCTGGTATCAACCACTGAGGACTTCAGTTCTTTTAAACAAATTTTTTTAGAATTTCTGGGGTTATGTTAAACCCCTTTTCTGAAGAAAAAAAGAAAAAAGAAAAATGGCCTAAAAAGTGCTCAAAAAAATAAAAATGGCAAAAAACCAAGCTCTTCTAACAGCTATGACTGGAGCGTCAATAAAGGTCCACACTATTAAAATAGAAAATGTATTAACTGTATAAAGTAACAAATATAAAAAAAAAAACCTGAACTGCCGGAATTGCTGTTTTTTGGTCACCACATGACCCCTAAAAAATGCAAATACAAGGTTTTCAAAATGTTGCATGTACTTCAAAATAGTAACAATAAAAAAAAAAACTCGCTATGCAAAAATAAAAAAAAGCACCACAGACCAAAAAGTAAAAAAAATTGTTTCGGAAAATGATGACAATTTTTAAAATAATTTTTTTCAGTCTTTAAAATATGAAAAAAATCTGTACAAGTTTGCTAATCAACATAGTGACTTGGAAAGTTATGTCCCGGGTACGGTGCTGAAGTTGGTTTCTTATTCGTCATTTTCATATTCGTTACTATAGTATTTTCAGTTTTTTACAAGTTTAACAACAAAAATAACACATTGCAATAATAAAATACAATGCACTGATGTGCCCTAATATAAATACACTTAAAATCAGCTGCGAAAATTATAAAACTGGCAAAAAATGGGCATCAAAGTGGGCACCGAAGTATGTTAGTGAAAGGGTTAAATGGCTTTGGGCCACTGATCTCACACCACATTTACTTACCCAGTGATGCCCTACATCCAATTCATGCTACTCCAGCCTGGCCCAAACAGGTCCTGGGCATCAAAACTGGTATCAAAATGGGCACACAGCCAATTTTCCCAGATTTGAATAAGTAACTGGTGTTTTTGAGGGGTTAAATGGCTTTGGGTCACTGATCTCACACCATATATACATACCTAGTGATGCCGTACAATAAAGGGAACCTGTCACCACTTTTTTGCCCTATAAGCTGCGGCCACCACCTCCGGGCTCCTATATACAGCATTCTAACATGCTGTATATAAGAGCCCAGGCCTGGAGTATAACATAAAAACACTTTATAATACTCACCTAACGGTCGCTCGGTGGGCCTAATGCGCGTCTCCGTTCTCCGGTGCCAGCGCATCCTCTTCGGCCATCTTCATCCTTCTTCTGAAACCTGTGTGCATGATGTGAATATACGTCATACACACTCGCGGGTCCTGCGCAGGCGCACTACAATACTTTGATCTGCCCTGCTCAGGACCTGAATGCCGGTGAGTGTGGAAGGCGTCGGACCCGTCATGCAGAAGGAGAAGGAGCACAAAGATGGCCGAAAGAGGCGGCGCCGGACAACAGAGGCGCCCATTAGGCCAACCGAACGACTGTTAGGTAAATAATATAACGTGTTTTTCATGTTCTACACAGCGGCCTGGGCTCTTATACACAGCATGTTAGAATGCTGTATATAAGAGCCCACTGGTGGTGGCCGCAGCTTATAGGCCAAAAAACTGGTGACAGGTTCCCTTTAAACTTGGATCACTCTAGCCAGGCCCAAAAGGGTTCTGGGTATCAGAACTGGCATCAAAGTGGGCAAATGGCCAGTTGTCACATTTGAATAAGTAACTGGTGTTTTTGAGGGGTTAAATGGCTTTGGGCCACTGATATCTCACCATATTTACATACCTAGTGATGCCCCACATTAAAATTCAGATTCAGATCACTCCAGCCTGGCCCAAAAGGGTTCTGGGCATCAGCACTGGCATCAAAGTGGGCAAAACCCCAGCTTTCACAGCTTTCGGGGATCTTTTATTCTCTGACATGTGGATATGACTGTTGTGCACTCGCCTGGACTTGCTGTACAAAGCACTAAACCTAAATATATATAGAATATGATAGTCGGGCATAAAGACGAAGAGTGCTTGTTTCCGGGGGAAGAGTTTATAAAATGTACAGGAAATTCCGCATTGACTCCGCCCAGTACACCCGGAAGTGTGCAGTGAAGCTTCCTGTGCCCTGTACACTGTGCAGAGGACGATTGTGTACTGAGCAGAGCAGCTAAATGAGTAAGTATGGAGGGAAATAACCCGCACTAGTCTCCTCCACAGCCAGGGCATGCTGGGAGTTATAGTTCTATAACAGCTGGGAATCTTCTGGCTGTTTTGTGCCATCACTAAGGTATTCAGTGAGCGTGCATGCACTAATAGTAAGTAATGAGCATTTTGAGGACACATGCTTGCTGTCAGTGAATAGAAAAGCCACATAGGAATCTTACATCTGACAGCTGAGCGCTTGCTGCAGTTAATTCCAGGCTGATGCCTACACCTGCGCTGATACATTGTAGCAAACCACCATAGATGTGTTTATCATAGACTTGATACGATTGTAGCAAACCCTCAGCTGTGAGAAGTATCGGCGGCAGCTTTTAGTCTCTGGATGAGGAGGGAGGGGGTTTCTAGTCACTGGCAGCAAGCAGGGATAGTGAAAATGGAGTGAAATTGATGGAAAATGTCTAAAAGGAATGAAAGTGTCGGCTCCCTTTAAGAAGAGTCCCTTGTCCCCTGCAGTATTCATGTCTTTCCGCCGGGAGCGGAGGGCTCTGCGGTACATCGAGCGTGGGGACGTCGTCCGGCTGAAGTCGTACATCCGGAAGCATCGCCACCTGCATCTGGATACAGTGTTACCGGGAGGACAGAGCCTCCTCCATGCCGCCTGCTCACAGCGTGACAACGCCTGCGCTCTGCTGCTGCTCCGTAAAGGAGCTGATCCTGCGGTGTGTGACACCTCCGGGAACAATGCTCTGCACCTGGCAGCCTGGGAAGTGGAGAAAGGGGGATGGGAAGGTAAGGACGGGGTGATGGTGATTCTAGGGGGAGTAGTAGTGTATGTCTGTCCCCTGCACACACAAGTGAATATCATCATCTTTTCTCCCCTGCAGTCACCACCAGGGGGAGCTCAGGGCCCTCTGTTCTTACACTGTTCTCCATAATGACCGTCTGCAGTGAGCTCCCCCTAGTGGCGGCTGCAGGCATATATATATATATATATATATATATATATATATATATATATATTTACTTCTTCGTCTTTTGTGATTTGTTTTTTTTTTTCTCCCGGTCCAGTGTACACGGACTTGGTTGTTCCGATCCTCAAGCGCCGCCCTCAGTGCATCAATGCGGCAAATCATCAGGGGACAACTCCGCGGGACATCCTGAAGCGAGCAGAAGACCTCATGGTAATAAATGACCCAGAGCGTACAGATGGGGTCATGAGGCCTTTCTCAGAGCGTACAGATGGGGTCATGGAGCCTTTCTCAGAGCGTACAGATGGGGTCATGGAGCCTTTCTCAGAGCGTACAGATGGGGTCATGGAGCCTTTCTCAGAACGTACAGATGGGGTCATGGAGCCTTTCTCAGAACGTACAGATAGGGTCATGGAGCCTTTCTCAGAACGTACAGATGGGGTCATGGAGCCTTTCTCAGAACGTACAGATGGGGTCATGGAGCCTTTCTCAGAACGTACAGATGGGGTCATGGAGCCTTTCTCAGAACGTACAGATGGGGTCATGGAGCCTTTCTCAGAACGTACAGATGGGGTCATGGAGCCTTTCTCAGAACGTACAGATGGGGTCATGGAGCCTTTCTCAGAACGTACAGATGGGGTCATGGAGCCTTTCTCAGAACGTACAGATGGGGTCATGGAGCCTTTCTCAGAACGTACAGATGGGGTCATGGGGCCTTTCTCAGAGCGTACAGATGGGGTCATGGGGCCTTTCTTAGATTGGTACGCTATAATCACCGCTCCTGTCCGTAAATGGATGATGAGGCACGACACCCTCTTTCCCGGATCACAGCGCTGGTGAAGTCTGCTGTGCAGCTCATCTGTCAGTCGTGGCAGGAGCCATGGTGGTTGGCACCACCTACTAAACTACAGACACATGATCACTCCTGGAGGCGCAGAGAATCCTTCCTGGTACCCTGCATCCCCTATAAATACTCAGTTTTTGCTCCTGTAGACCTCATTCTTCCTGGGTACCGCCACAGTCAGCGTCCTGACCTCGGGCTGTGCCTGCAGTGACACCAGGGAGTGACGAGGATCATAAGCTGCAGAAACGAGGACTGCTCTGGGGTTTCTTATGAGATTACCGAGGTCTTGGTGGTGTAAGGCTCCGTTCACACGTTCAGTATTTGTAGCCAAAACCAGCAGTGGGTAAAAAATGTAGCCGTGGTGCTCGTGCTTCTATTATACTTTTCCACTGATTGCTCCACTCCTGATTTTGGCTACTAAATACTGAGCTAAAAAAAACTCACCAAATACTGAAAGTGTGCACGGGGCCTAATAGTTGAAGGGGTCTATTCTGGGGTCATTACTTGAGGGGCTACTCTGCAGTTTCTGTCTGTGGTGTCATCTGGTTTGTTCGTATTAATGGTTTCTGGTCTGCTGGCTGCCTTTACAGGGTTTAGAGGTTGCTTTAGGGTCTATATTTAGAGGGGTTTTGTTTGAGACCTACATTTGAGGGGGGTTTAGGGTCTCTATTTGTTCAGGAGAACTGGGATCTGTACTACTAATATCCAAAGAACTGACCCGCACAGCCAACAAGTGTGAACAGGTGCTAGTTGAAAAAACATAGTAATTAAACAATGCATACAGCTGCACACTGAAAAGCCAAAAATGTACAAGGGAAAATATGGCACTGCAAAACAGAGATATTTAGTTTATGAATTAGCCAATGCATGTAAGCCCGGAAACCAACGGCAAGGTAATCTCTCTCTTAGGTTCCCAGATTACAAAGATTACCTTGCCGTTTGTTTTTTTTTCGGCCTATAAACTGCGGCCACCACCAGTGGGCTCTTATATACAGCATTCTAACCGGCTGTATATAAGAGCCCAGGCCGCTGTGTACAACATATAAACACTTTATAATATTCACCTAACGGCCACTTTGTGGTGGAGTTGGGCCTTATGGGTGTCTCCATTCTCCGGTGCCGGTGCCTCCTCTTTCGGCCATCTTCGTCCTCCTTCTGAAGCCTGTGTGCATGATGCGTCTACGTCACACACACTCACCGGTCCTGTGCAGGCGCACTACAATGCTTTCATCTGCCCTGCTCAGGACCTCAATGTCGACGAGTGTGGATGACGTAGACGCGTCATGCACCCACAGCTACAGAAGAAGGAAAACAAAGATGGC